>NW_025240596.1:0-3556 GCF_018294505.1 Triticum aestivum
GAGAGCACATCCGGCTTGATGTAGCATCCGTGGCTCACCCCCAGTCTAATGGTCAAGCTGAGAGGGCGAATCAAGAAATCCTGAAGGGTATCAAGCCCCGTCTTATGGTTCCTTTGAAGCGGACTCCGGGTTGTTGGGTAGAAGAGTTACCATCTGTGGTATGGAGCATAAACACCACCCCAAACCGATCTATGGGTTATACACTTTTGTTCATGGTTTACGGGGCAGAAGCCGTCCTCCCAAGTGATATTCGTCATGACTCGCCCCGAGTTGCCAATTATATCGAAGCGGACAATGAGCAAGCACGCCAAGAGATGCTGGACCTTTTAGATGAGAAACGGGGCATGGCTTTGGCTCGTTCGGTGGTTTATCAGCAAGACCTGCGGCATTATCACAGCCGTCGGGTTAAGACAAGAACCTTTCAAGAAGGCTACTTAGTTCTCTGGCTCATCCAGGATCAGACCGATATGCACAAGTTATCCCCACCTTGGGAAGGGCCCTTTGTGGTCAGCAAGAATATGCACAACGGATCGTACTACCTCATCAACGTTCGAGACAACTCACGCAGTTCTGAGGAGGAGACCCGGCGGCCATGGAACATAGCTCTCCTTCGGCCTTACTACACTTGAGCAATAGGCTTTTCTTATGTACATATTTTGACAATGTATATATTATGATCAATACAATAAACCGGCACCCTTGCTATAAGCAGGGCCTCTGCTGTTTTCCCTCAAATATGTTTTTGGTTACATGGGGGCTTCGGCTGACAAAGCGGAGTAAGACCTGTTGAACCGGCTATCATGCCACTATACAGCTTGGGAGCTTCACACCCAAGGGGCCAAAGAGAGTTTGGATGTTGTGCACAACTCAAACATAGGCACCCATCGAGCACAGCTCACAAAGTTACTTGGGGGCTCTTTGTGCACTGCAACAAAGAGTTTGAAAGGACCCTTGTAATATGCTATCAAGCACGGCTTGGAAGCCTGGTGTATTCACCTAAAACCCTGGGTTAACATGCCTTCATCAAGTAAGCCACTCCTATCCAGGTAATCCTGGCATGACCCGCTGAACGTTTGACAAGTCAATCTTTTAAAGACCCTGAACTTGTCAAAGTTAAAATGACGATTGGTTAGTTGGAGGCCCATCTTAAAAGGCTTTGCAAAATGGTTTAACTCAGCGGCCTGGCAGCCCATGAAAAGCCTCGAATTTGGGCCTGGCAGCCCTTGAAAAGCCTCGAATACATGGTTTTTGTTTGTTTTTTGCCAAGTTTTTTTACCCTTTGATAAGTTTATATTGAACCGGTGTCCATTGACCCGGTGTGGCTTTTCAATCATCATATTAACCCGGTGTTTGTTACCCTGGCTTGGCTTTCAACTACAAGTTGTCAGACCATATTCATATTAACCCGGTGTTTATTAACCCGGCTTGGCTTTCAACTACAAGTCGTCAGACCATCTTCATTCTTCAACTGGTGTTTTATAACCCGGTCTGGTTTGGACTACAGGTCGCCAGGATGATCATCTGGTGTTCATCATAACCCGGTATGGTGAGCACTATCAAACGCTCAAAGTATTGGGTTTTCACCCTTACTACAATCAAGTTGGTATACCAATGACTCACAGGTATGATCTATCTTTATATAAAGCTTGACGATCTACTAGGTTTTCTCTTTTGGTTATTATGACCCGTCCGACAGTAAACCGCCTGGACAGATCTCCTGTTATGCAGATATAAGGATAGCATAATATTATAAAGATATATAAGCCAGCACTACAATTATCATGGCGGATCAAACGCAGTTATATCTCAGTGCACGATGGCAGTCGATCGAAGTGTTTCAACTAGCCTATTACAAGGCGCTTTTAAGCATAAAATAATGATTGTTCTTTACACAAGCACAAGTTTGGGAACATCAACCCAGTTGCCGGATTAAGATTCGTCACCAGGTTGACGAGAAGTTGATGGAGCATCTGGGGTCGGTTCTCCCTCCTCCTCCCCACCCAGTGGCTGGAACTCAACGGTGGTCAAGTGATAGAGGCAAAGGTGTCCCGTCTTTCGATGAGATGATGGATATCGCTTTGGTGGAAGTCGACTTTGACGATCCGACTACGAACGTGCGAGGATGTCGCGCCTTAGCAATCGCTAAACCAACTCCGAGAGGTTATTGACCACGCCAGAGCACGATCAACCTGACCACGAGGGTCTGTTTCCTGCGAGCAAACGAAGAACAAGCAAGAAACTAAGATTGCAATCTGGATATTGCGAATATAAGATGAAAGCTTTATTGATCAAGGTGGGGTTCTGTGACGCCTTTGTCTGGTCGTTGAACACAAATGAAGTACGCGAAGTTGCAGCTATGGCGAACTTTAATCTAAACAAAACCCAAAGTCTAAACGGTGCCCTAAGGGCTGTATATATGGAGGAAGAGAGGGGGAATTTCGTGGCCCTTGGTGGAGGGGTCCGAAATCAACCCCATCTCTTGTTTCCCCACACATACGGACTCTAAAAATAGCCTATACTAATGTATTTCGAAATTACATGGGCCTGGCCCAATAAAAAGGTGACGCATCACCTATAAAAGCCTCTGGACGAAATTTATGAAGTGGCATCTTGTATATTTCGTCCAAGGCTTCATGCACTCGTTATGGTGGCTTCAAAGTCCTAAAATCATCACTCGTAACTCCGTTCTTGTTCCCCTTGTTGATAGAGGCAAAGGTGTCCCGTCTTTCGATGAGATGATGGATATCGCTTTGGTGGCAATCGACTTTGACGATCCGACTACGAACGTGCGAGGACGTCGCGCCTTAGCAATCGCTAAACCAACTCCGAGAGGTTATTGACCACGCCGGAGCACGATCAACCTGACCACGAGGGTCTGTTTCCTGCGAGCAAACGAAGAACAAGCAAGAAACTGAGATTGCAATCTGGATATTGCGAATATAAGATGAATGCTTTATTGATCAAGGTGGGGTTCTGTGACGCCTTTGTCTGGTCGTTGAACACAAACGAAGTACGCGAAGTTGCAGCTATAGCAAACTTTTAATCTAAACAAAACCCGCAGTCTAAACGATGCCCTAAGGGCTGTATATATGGAGGAAGAGGGGGGGAATTTCGTGGCCCTTGGTGGAGGGGTCCTAAATCAACCCTATCTCTTGTTTCCCCACACATACGTACTCTAAAAATAGCCTATACTTATGTATTTCGAAATTACATGGGCCTGGCCCAATAATAAGGTGACACAGCACCTAAAATAGCCTCGGGAGGAAATTTATGAAGTCGCATCTTGTATATTTCGTCCAAGGCTTCATGCACCCATTATGGTGGCTTCAAAGTCCTGAAATCATCACTTGTAACTCCGTTCTTGTTCCCCTTGCGCATGCCATCATCTCCATGCTTGTTCTTGCTCCAATGTTCATCCTTCTCCAAGCTAGGCCCTTCATTTGTAAGCAAAACAAATGTATCCAATTTAGGCAACATCATATTCTCATGAACATTAGAATCATTACCAAGAAACGAAAGTACCTGGTAATTTAGTTGGCGTGCACGAGCTCTAGTA
>NW_025240597.1:0-3556 GCF_018294505.1 Triticum aestivum
AATCCTCAAATGTCCTGTGATCAGGCACACATCCTAACACTTATGCATGTTGACGACTTAGATGTGCAACACACGAAGTATAGTATATCTTCAATCAATGAAGACTTACATTCTGAGTGTGAATACATTAACGTGGAATTTGACTTCGGAGCGCCACGATAATTGTGCGCCGTGTCTGGGTCTAATACTTCCTATACGGTGGGTAACACCACCACCAAATTTCTCGGTTTGAAGTGTTTCACTCATGGCGTTATTTTTGCAATGTCCTCGCATTTGGTTTGTCTTCAATTTCAACTTATCTTCATGATTTTCTTCACTATGTTGATTTGATTGCTTTCTGATATATATACTAGTGTTCTGTCCTCTACAGCATTCACTTATAGCTATGTCTTCCTAGTTGAATCTTTTGAACTAAGTGAATGTGATCGGACCCTAATCTCTCTACGCTTTCTATCTCAAACTCTATCTGTCCAAATCATATGCATTCTATTGAAACTGTCGAATGTCTTCTCTGCGTCCCTGTCAGCAAAAGACACAGAGACAAACATTAAGTGTGTTTTAAATGATTCATCCTTATTGTTTGAAATTCGGAGAAGCCGGAACAACCATCCGACAAACCTGGCGGACGTGGGAACGTGGGACAACTCTGAGTATGTTGCATGCTTGCCACGTGCCCCTCAGATGTGAACCGCCAGGGGCACCTGCGTAATTACACTGTGCCGCACACTTCCTTATAAATACATGTCCCTTGCGGTAAAGAAAACCTTCTTCCACCTCTCCACCTCGTCAAAACCCTAGCGCCACCGCTAGCTCTCAACGATGCCGGCAACGAAGTGCTTAGCTGCCGCGACTTCTCCGACGCCGTCCTCACGCCGGACGCGGACATTGTCCTCTCCGCCGCCGCCGTAGGTGTCCTCCGTCGCCAAGTTAGGGCATGGTGGATTGAACTGCTCGGTCTCCTATTCATCCCATCTAGCAGTTCTTCGTGTGGTAAATACAACTCTATTTTTACCATCTTTTTGATCCTCAAAGATTCATCCTATTTACCAAAATTGGTTTCTGCCTATACAATGTTAGATCTATTCTGTCTGCATCTCATACTGCCTAGTATATTCACTTAAGCTTCATATCTAGTTAGATTCCTCACTTGTACTTACTCACGGATTCGTACAAATCTGGAACCAACTCTCAACATATAAGTGAATGTCTTCGCATCATGAGGTCAATGTCTTCAAACTGATTTATCTTCAAAATCTTCTGAGAATGCATATGACCTCTTCCCCTTCCCTCGCATCTCTAATGCTGTCACAGGTACATGTCCGTGGGAGAATCCCTTGGTTCTCATAGTCTGCATTCGTTTGCAGAATTCTTACAGCATCACATTAACTCTCCCAAAGCCAGTTCCTGTTTGTCCAGCAAGTGAAAGCCTTTGAAGCCTTTGAACGTGTTGAAGCCATTCAGTTTGAAGTTCATGGCTGCAGACAAATCAGTAAGGAAGGGCGGAAGACAGCGTCGTGGGGGAACATCAAGAGATTTGCCTCATGACCTCGCGGAGCTTTACAAGACAGATCCTGAAGAGAATTATAATCAGCGCAAGACACGAATCCAATGGATTCGACGATATTAGGCTGAACAATGGTTCAAATACAAGTTTCTGACCCAGGAATACGCTGAGAAGAATGCTATCAAAAGTCCTTGGGGTGATATTCTCTATCGAGGCCTTCCACCCAAGAACAATTGCACAGGGTTTCTATCCTTGTATGGTCCTCAGCCTGAAAATGCTGACCCATCGTCATTGCTCTCGCGTCGTGACGATGATCTCTTCAAGCGCAACTTCCGGCACGCAAAGGCATCGGCCAAGGAAAACAAGAAGTCATTGGGATTAGACTTCAACCCTGGTCCCTCTACTCCCCGTGCTGACGGCTCACATGATACAGAACCCAATGTCATCGGTCCTTTCTACAATGATGGCCTCATCACTCACATCACGGTCCAAGGTGCCAAAGTGGATCATTCTGATGATGATGCTGACACTGATGAAGCCCCAACTCCTACTCCAAATCCGCAGAAGCCAAAGATGGCTAAGGCTTCAAGATCAGCTGCTCCTCCAAAAGCTTCACGTGCGAAGCCACCGGCCACTGCACCTCCTGAAGACAGTGTGAAGTCTGAAGATCTATCACGTATCTCCAAGAAGACGGAGAAGAAAAAGGAAATCGTCAAAAATACTGATCAGACATTGACTCCTGCTACCATTCTGCGAGAGGAGCACATTGATCTGTCCAACGATGAAGATCTTGCAGATGATGCTCTTGAGCAACTGATCAAGAGCAAGGAAGAAGCAGAGATCTTCAATGATTTGCCTCTCTTTGATGTGGCAGTCATCCATAACTTCATTGTTGAGTGGTTTGACACCCCAAATCTCAGCTTTGACGATCTGCAACTTCCCATTGGCCTCAGCGTCTCCTTCAATGGCGCCATTGCTTTTGAGCTAGCTCTTGCTCAGCGCATCGTTGAACTGAAGTACAAGATCGACCATGAGAAAGCTCAGTTCAAGAAGCATGTGTCAAAGCTCAGCGTGCAAGATGTCAAAAACTTCAAGATCATGCTGCACGAGCTCAAAGAAGCATTTCTCAAGAAGCGTGAAGAAGCTAAAGGCTCTCGTGAGCACATGAAGAGTCTGGCTGACAAGTGTGTGCAAGCCTACAATGAGGCTGAGAAGCGCAAGGCTCTTGGTCGTCCTGGCATTGACCCCAGAATGGCTGCAACGAAGAAGAAGCCATCAACTGACCAATCTGCACCTTCAAGGCAGGAAGAACCTCGCATAGTCTTCCCAAGCAGCACGATTGGATCGAAGCCAAAGGTTAGGTCAACCGCTTCAGAACTGAAGAAGACAAGGACTGCCGAGGCTGAAGCCAGAAAAAGGAAAAATCCTGAAGCCTCTGATGTTGCTCCCTGCAAGAAGAAGCGCAAAACCAAGAAGAATTGGGCTGCTCCCACAGAGCCCTTAGTTGTTGAACCTATCTCAATGGTTCGCCCTGCATCTGAATACCAAGAACGACGGATGATAGTTCATGAGCCTACTTCCACAGAGGCTCATGAAGCTGAAGACATTCCAGCAGTTGATCCCACCGCTGCTGAAGACATTGGTCACAATGACAATGTTGAAGATGATGTAGTTCTTCCTCAGATCGAACACAACTTGGTATCATTGCCTGTTCTCACGAATAGCGAACTCATCAGCATTGGTCGTCCTCTGACGCCAATTGCTCAGGATGCATCATGGGCTGATCACCCACAACAACAAGACTCCCCGAGTACTCCCCAACAACAACAAGTCACACCACCTGTACAAGAAGAAGAGGATGACTTTAAGGCCCAGCCAACTCCATCCCCAAAGGCGTTGCCAGCATTACACAGGCTTCGCAAAGGACCAAGGCCTCAAGTCCCTCTTTCGAGCGTTCCAGAAGGAGAAGTGCACCACCAATCTGTTGCACGTCAAGTGTTTCCAGAAGCCACTCCGACGGTGAATGTCGCCGTGTCTGAAGCCAAAGTTGCT
>NW_025240598.1:0-3556 GCF_018294505.1 Triticum aestivum
CGTATTACCTGAATTCATACTTTAACTTGTTCACAATACATGATTTACACAAATATTAGGACATGAACTTCTTATTTGAACTTGCAGTGCCATGGAATTCACAATCCAAAATATTTAATAGCTTTCAGTTTCCATAATCTAGTTTTGACTCAGATAATCCAACAATTGCCAATGAATTTCAGTTGGTAAAAGAGTGCGACCATGACCATGATTATAGGAGTACAGAATCTTCGGAACGCATGCGCATGCCACTGAAGCTCACTGTTGCCAGCTCGCCCACGCCTGCTCGCCGACAGAGCTCGTCTCGCCTGCTCGGTACCATTGCTTGCCTTCCCTGCGAGCGCGGTCGCAGCTCACCCTGTGATGAGCTGGATGTGCGGCCATCGAGCGGCTGTCATGGACAGGCTCCGGATCTTGCTCCCCTCTGCATACCAATGGGAATGTCAACGACATTCGTCCGCTGGAGCGAGTTGACCTGCGCCAGCTGTGGGTCGCAGATCGACGGGAGCTGGTGCACATTCTCATCGCCGACAACCACAAGGAAAACCTCCGCCTGCTTCGACACCAGCACCGCATGATGGACAGGGTTGGCACGCAGCAGCCAATAGCGAAGGTGCCATGGCGGAACCTGCGTATCGAGGCACATTACAGGATGACCCTTCTGCTAGCACTTTCTGGAAATCTTGACAAAATGGGATATTAACCTCCCCAAGAAAGTCTGTATTGAATTGTACAAATTAGTTTAGTAAAATATTGGTCAGCAAAAAATTTACAGGGAATGCTAGAAGATATTATCAGACGTAGTATTGCATCAAAATAACAGATCCTTGCAGTTATACACTTCTTTGCTCAAAGATCATCAACACAGGATCTTTCAGAATATATCTAAATGAGACATTTGATCGTTCTACATCAGCGCGCGCAAGTAGAAGCTAATATTTGAGAGCAACCTAGAAGAACTTAAACAAACTTTTCAGCATCCTGGCTGCATCCAAAATAGCCTAATATGATTTATTATGCAAAGTAGGGTGTATTACCTTGAGCCAAATTGATGTTCACTACAACAAAACAGACTTTAAGTAAGTTTCGAAAAAACTACTGTGTCTGCATTTTCCTAAAGATTGCTGTGAGGCTGATAGTGATATCTTTCCAATAACTGACTCAGCAGGTGACGCTCTGTGTCTGACTCTATTGGTCATAGTTCCTAACACAATCATGTAACACATACAAAAATGTGTGATAAGGTAATTTCCAGTAACGCGTCATTTTGTGTTGGACGGCAGGTAGTAACACATACTATATAAGGCCCCAAAATGCGTTACAGCGGTATTTAACAGTAACATACACTACAGGAATCAGCTACTTTGCCATCTGCCACGGCGGACGGCAAAGCCAGGAACGGCGGACGGCAAAATGCTTTGCCGTCAGCGGCGGACGGCAAACACTGACGGCAAAGACAGGGACGGCAAATAGGCGCTTTGTCGTCTGCTTTTTATGGCGGTCGGCAAAGAGTGCTTTGCCTACAGCGGCAGACGGCAAAGAGGAGTGACGACAAAATACTGGACGTCCGCCAGTGTTAGTCCATTAGGCGGCTAACGGCGGCCTTTGCCGTCAGCCAGCGGACGGCAAATTTGAGCGCCTCTTTGCCGTCCGCCAGTTGACGTCAGCAATGCGTCAGCGCCCGCTGTGTTTTGCCGTCAGCCACGGCGAACGGCAAAGGCAAAGTCTTTGCCATCAGCTTAGCTTTGTCGTCCGCCACGGTAGGCAAATTTGCCAAATAGCTCATCTCTGAGGAAGCACGGGTGGCCGCCATGTGTCCCCTTTGCCGTCTGCCACCGACAGCAAAGGGGTCTTTGGAGTCTGCCGCGGACGGCAAAGAGCCTGTACTGCCTCTTTTTTATTTTTTTTTCTTATATCTAACAATTATCACAGCACATACATATCCATCACATAAATATCCAGCACATATATATCCAACATAATAAATATCCAGCACATATATATCCATCCATACATACATAGTAGGTTGCACATAGTCCCATCAATCCATACATATTACAATATGCGGAGTTTCATCATAGCAATCTAGTTTCATCATAGCAAGCGAGTAGAATACAAGAAGTGCATCAAAGGAAAAAACAAGCAATCCATCATAGGATGCTGGCTTCCGTGAAGTGAATGAAACCTGCAAAATGACAAATAAGAAAGTTAGAAGAAGAAGAAGACTAGAAGAAGAAGTATATGCCATTTATTAGCTAACTTAGGTGAGCTGGATCATTTATGAGCTAAATTAGTTGAAATGGATCGTTTATGAGCTAAGTTAGGTGAAATGGATCGTTTATGAGCTAAGTTAGGTGAAATGGATCGTTTATGAGCTAAGTTAGGTGAAATGGTTCATTTATGAGCTAACCTAGGTGAAATTTGTCATTTATGAGCTAACCTAGGTGAAATAGGTCGTTCATGAGCTAACCTAGGTGAAATAGGTCGTTTATGAGCTAACCTAGGTGAAATGGGTCGTTTATGAGCTAACTTAGGTCATTTTGGAGGAAACAAAGCTAAGTATAGATCGTTTTAGAGCCAACTTAGGTAAAATGGCTGGTTTTGGAGGTCAGTAAGCTTATTAAGTCATTTTGGAGGAAAAGAAGCTAACTCTAGGTCATTAAGGTAAGCATATTGAGGAAATAAAGCTAAGTCTAGGTCTTTATGCATTTATTAAGCAAAAAACTAGAGAAACTTACCTTGATCATGGAGGTGTAGGAGCGGGCTGGCTCGTGCCAGTAGCTGGAGAAGGATCGTGTGATGCTTGTGTGGAGTTACGCTGCGCCAAAGATCATTTCCAATGTTTCGTTAGCATGATGACGCACAAATGTTAAGACTAGCAAGTAACGTCCATTCAAATTAAACTCACCGTGGTCTCAGGAGCAATCTCTGGATCAATGGCTATGGAGCCACGGGACCTCCCGCCACTAGATATCATCACCTGCTCTGGATCAATGGGAATCTCGCTCGGGTTAAACTCCTGCCCTTTTCCCGCCTTCCCCTTGACTTGCTTGTAAGAGGCAGTGTGGGCCATGGCATACAGGTCATACCCCTCTAGTACCTTATCCGTCTTATTGTAGCATGCCTGAAAGAGAGAAACAAAGTAAATTAGTAATTAAAGGGCTCAAGATAGCATGATGAATGAATTTCATTAATCATGAAGCAAACCACATACCCAATTCCGCCCGAACTGATATAAGTTGGAGCTACCTTGATGGTGTGGCACACCTTCAATTTGGGCACGTTTGTCCTTGGCCTCAGTCGGCTCCCCTTCCATCTTTCAACACCTGCCATGACAAAGAATAAACGAAATTAGTACAACATAAAAAAAGTACCGACATGAATAATAATATGTATATCACTTAAGTGTATCATCATCAAGTACAACATAAAAAAATTGAATACCTGACTACTAATAATCTCGATCAGTATCATCAATAAATGCATAATCATCATCATCACTATAATCAATGATGTGCTCATAGGGTTCATTGACATCAACATGTGCAACGCCACC
>NW_025240599.1:0-3555 GCF_018294505.1 Triticum aestivum
GTCCATGGGGAGCGGCATCAGATGGGGGGCACACACTAGCCACCTCGTGTGCAAGGATAGGGGAGTCCAGCGACGGCGAGCGTTCTGTGTGGGGGAGGCGCTGGTGTGCGTGCGAAGGTTAGGGGATAAAAAGATCAGACGACTGTGGGCTGTTAAATCAAACGGTAGGGGGTGGACCGGCCGAAAGTTTCGGCCGGCGCACCGGCGCCTAGCACCCGCCTTAGATCTTTATGATATTATATAGAAAATCACTGAATTGGTTTTGGCCATCTCCACACGATCTCATCACAAAAGATGAAGAGTTTCCTTCTTTCTCTCTCCCAGTACATCTCGCACAATGGCACAACCCTAATAGCACGCAAACACCGTGCCACGCTGATGCCACCTATGCTTTCCGTTGGCCGTGAACTGATTAATACATAAGCTAGCTTTGGAGGAGGCTGCTAGATTGATTCCAATGGAGGTTAGCTACAACTATCTCTACGGATGTTACCTAGCTACAACAGGCCGATGTATTCTAGCTGGTTGGATAACAGACGCGGCGTTGTTTCATCAAATCATCGATCAGTGGAGCAAATCTACTGCTGGCCGGTCGACGTATTCTCGACGGATGAAGAACGCACAGGTGCGGTTTCCTCGATCTGGCTGATGTATTCTCGCCGGATGGAGAATACGTTTGTGATAATTAGACGTTTTATCAAGGCATCAATTTCTTTTTTGTAGGAGACCAGGGAAGGCAAGGCGACTATGTTTTTGATAAGGACGCGGATGGCCATCCGGTCCCAGTGCTTCTCTGATGCGGTGCTAGAGTCTCCCCATGCACTGGTCGGAAGCTGCGCCGTCGCCATAGCAATCAATGTCATCTGTCCAGCAGGATCTTCGTAGGTGAACTAGGTTGGAGTCAAATCTATGGCTGACGGCAGAATGGTTCATCGGCTCATCCACACAGACCTGGGGACGGTCACATCTATGGCACCACGCTGGAGATCCACATCACGATGCCATTGCCCACGCATGCTGAACTAATCGGGGATGGGGCCTGAGAGGAGCAATGGGCCCTCGCAGGAGCACAACACAACAAGGCCATTGGGTACAATCAGGATTCCGGAGCCTTTGATCAGAAGATTAACATAATTTTCTTTGTCTTGCTAAGTGCATCAGGATCGTATCAAGATTCATCCGAAATCAGTTACTAGCAAACAGAGAAGCACTACTCTTCTAGGAAATTATCTACGCGGGTTCTTTGCCCCTATGGTCTCACAAGATTTTTGGTAAATTTACAGCTAGCCATGAAAGCAATTGGTTCCTTGCATCCTCCATTTGACAGGTAGAACATCTTTTGACTGCTCACCCGTACTTCTGTATAGTATAGCATACAATCTTTAGATTTGTATGTCTTTAATTAATAGTTCAGTTTTATTGGTATATAGGATAATAAATCGCTGTTATGATATAGTATATGTTGCTTCTTACATGCAAATCTAATTTTTTTGCTCCGCTAGATAGTAATTGGTCAATGTATTGTTCAGTTTGCGTTTTTATGAATTTGATAAAATTCAGTTGTAAGTTCTAATTGGTAAGATGCTAAAGTTTTCCTGCACTTCATCCCTTTAAACGTATATAACAATTATAAGGAGGCCTATAGCCTATTATCAGCCACGCGAGTGTCCCTTCCCTGACGTCTATATGCAGATCTACGCTTCATTGTACATCCTGTTCTCTTCAACTCAACCCTCCACTGGTGTTTATCGGGAGGCTGCAAACATATGTGAAAATCGTTTGCTGGAGTAGTTTTTCTCATAAGGCGCAGGCCGATCCTGTAGCGTCGGGTCATTATGATGCATGCAACGATGTGGTGTCCAAAGGTACGTTGTTGCCCTCCTAAAGATCCGGTGCACTTGCTCACAATATCCATGACAACGGAGGCTACTCTATGTTCTCATGACTAATACTGCCTGCTTTGTAATATTTCGAACATATGTTTGTTTACGTGCTTGATAGTGGATCTTAATTAATCCTGGCCTTAGTTTTGCCAAAATACTTTTATCACCTTACAATATGCCATGCTTATCCTAGCATCCGTGCCATTTGTTTAACCCTTCAGCTGAGAAAGATAGGGCATAAGTTTTAGTGGTGTATCTATATCCGATTGTTTACTTGGTACCCAATTTTTTAGTCAAATGGTTAATAAACAGATAATTTGTACTCACGCAATTCGTGGTAATATGAGTGTGACCCGTGGATGTTACATATGCACACCTCCACGAGGCTAACTGTTTTAGATTAAATTCGGTTAAGTTTTTTTTCCAATCATTTTTACTACTTCAACAGAAAAACAATGATGTGATGGTCAACCAAGATTCCCTGTTTAAGTAGACAACTTACGTTTCATATCAGTCCATGGTTTACCTTTCGCCATATTTTACCATACTGATCTAATTTTGTGGAAGTTTCATTAATTGAGAACTAACAACTCTAAGCATATTATCTGTACTGTATTTTTAATTTCACTTGAGCGATTTTTAGTGTTAATTATTTTTTCCAACCTTAAGTATCTTAGATTGAATTCATGGTCTTCGGTAATTTGGTTTATGTTGGATCCAAGTGATAATGTTTTCATATTGTGCATAGTCATCTAATTTTGTGAGATTTGAATACTACAAATAGATCAATATCTTATGGTCTTTCCTACAGAAGCTTCATTATTCTCTAACAATTAACAACAAAGTATCTCTATGTTATTTTTTCATTTGTATTATAAAAAAATTAGTATCATTCTGATTTTTTTCCAATCACACATTAACTGTCAGTCTTTAGCACTTTTTTTTATCTAAAATTCAAGTGACAATATCCACTATTTTTTTTCTTTAGGTCCAGCTGGGCGCAAGTGCCTCTGTGTGTGTGCCAACATCCTACTTTCGTCTCATAAAATTAGTTTATTTGTTGTGTCACAACAAGATTTTTTTTTGCTAGATACAAACCACTGGTAGAACAGAGAATGCTACTGCTACAAAGCATGGTAAGGAAGGTGGCCGAGTAGAGGAATCGGTGGATGGTTGTGGCCTCGGCGTGTTTAAAACCATTCATTTCATGGATTTCCCAGTTTTACGCTGAAAATTCAAGTCTAATTTAGCTACGTACTGGAGGGATTTCGGTACACGTATCCTAATTTGTAAGTTATCTTTTGTAGGAAATGCTCCTACAATATAATAATATCATTTTCAACTAGCACATTCTCATATGAATTTACACAAATTGGAAGCTTTATTACCCTCAGCGTATGCATCGTGGATGCATACAAACCTAAATTATTGTCATTTTTCTTCTGTCACCCAGTATATATGCGTGCTTTAGGCTTACACCTATATTTTTAGGCTAGCACAAAGTAAATGCTTGGCTATTAAAATTATTTTTTTGGGATGTTCTACAATAGATACAAATAAACTAAAGTAGTACGATATGTCTATAGATCCTCTCTTGCATTCTATATATAGTTCAATATGACCCGTGAGAGAGAGAGAGAGAGAGAGAGAGAGAGAGAGAGAGAGAGAGAGA
>NW_025240600.1:0-3555 GCF_018294505.1 Triticum aestivum
TGCTTCACTTAGATTATTTTGAGAGTTGTTAATAGCATGGTAATTTGCTTAATGTTAATATACTTGGTATTCAAGATATGTGAAACTTTCTTTTGAGTGCGTTGAATACTAAGATAAGTTTGATACTTGATAATTGTTTTGAGATATGAAGGTGATAATATTAGAGTCATGCTAGTTGAGTAGTTGTGAATTTAAAGAATACTTGTGTTGAAGTTTGTGATTCCCGTAGCATGCACGTATGGTGAACCGTTATGTGATGAACTCGGAGCATGATTTATTTATTGATTGTCTTCCTTATGAGTGGCGATCCGGGACGAGCGATTGTCTTTTCCTACCAATCTATCCCCCTAGGAGCATGCGCGTAATACTTTGCTTTGATAACTTCTAGATATTTGCAATAAGTATATGAGTTCTTTATGACTAATGTTGAGTCCATGGATTATACGCACTTTTTCCCATCCTTCCACCATTGCTAGCCTCTCTAATACCGCGCACTTTTCGCCGGTATCATACACCCACCATAAACCTTCCTCAAAACAGCCACCATACCTACATATCATGGCATTTCCGTAGCCATTCCGAGATATATTGCCATGCAACTTTCCCCCGTTCCGTTTATTATGACACGCTCCATCATTGTCATATTTCTAGCATGATCATGTAGTTGACATCGTATTTGTGGCAAAAGCCACCTTTCATAATTCTTTCATACATGTCACTCATGTTTCATTGCATATCCCAGTACACCGCTGGAGGCATTCATATAGAGTCATATTTTGTTCTAAGTATCAAGTTGTAATTGTTGAGTTGTAAGATAAATAAAAGTGTGATGATCATCATTATTAGAGCATTGTCCCAAGTGAGGAAAGGATGATGGATTCTATGATTCCCCCACAAGTTGGTATGAGACTCCGGACGAAAAAAAAGAGGCCATAAAAAAATAGAAAGGCCCAAATAAAAATAAAAAATAATAATAATGAGAGAAAAAGAGAGAAGGGACAATGCTACTATCCTTTTACCACACTTGTGCTTCAAAGTAGCACAATGATCTTCATGATAGAGAGTCTCTCATTTCGTCACTTTCATATACTAGTGGGAATTTTTCATTATAGAACTTGGCTTGTATATTCCAATCATGGGCTTCCTCAAAATGCCCTAGGTCTTCTTGAGCAAGCGAGATGGTTGCACACCCACTTAGTTTATTTTGTTGAGCTTTTATATACTTATAGCTCTAGTGTATCCGTTGCATGGCAATCCCTACTCACTCACATTGATATCTATTGATGGGCATCTCCATAGCCCGTTGATACGCCTAGTTGATGTGAGACTATCTTCCCTCTTTTTGTCTTCTCCACAACCACCGTTCTATTCCACATATAGTGCTATATCCATGGCTCACGCTCATGTATTGCGTGAAGATTGAAAAAGGTTTGAAAATGTTAAAGTATAAAACAACTTGTCATCGGGGTTGTGCATGATTTAAATACTTTGTGTGGGGAAGCTGGAGCATAGCCAGACTATATGATTTTGTAGGGATAACTTTCTTTGGCCATGTTATTTTGAGAAGACATAGTTGCTTTGATTAGTATGCTTGAAGTATTATTATTTTTATGTCAATATGAACTTTTGTCTTGAATCTTTCAGATCTGAATATTCATACCATGATGATGAAGATTTACATTGAAATTATGCCAAAGTATCACTCTGCATCAAAAATTCTCTTTTTATCATTTACCTACTCGAGGACGAGTAGGAATTAAGCTTGGGGATGCCTGATACGTCTCCAACGTATCTACAATTTTTGATTGCTCCATGCTACTTTATATAATGTTTTGGACTATAATGGGCTTTATTTTCCACTTCTATATTATTTTTGGGACTAACCTATTAACCTCAGGCCCAGCCCAGAATTGCTGTTTTTTGCCTATTTCGGTATTTCGAAGAAACAAAATATCAAACGGAGTCCAAACGGAATGAAACCTCCGGGAACGTGATCTTCTCACCGAACGTGATCCAGGAGACTTGGACCATACTCCAAGAAGCACCAGAGGCGGTCATGAGGGTGGAGGGCGCCCCCCTGGGCGCGCCCCCTACCTCGTGGGCCCCCTGACGCTCCACCGACGTACTCCTTCCTCCTATATATACCTACGTACCCCCAATAGACCAGAGGGGGAGCCAAAAACCTAATTCCACCGCCTCAACCTTCCTGTATCCACGAGATCCCATCTTGGGGACTGTTCCGGAGCTCCGCCGGAGGGGGCATCTACCACGGAGGGCTTCTACATCAACACCATAGCCCCTCCAATGAAGTGTGAGTAGTTTACTTCAGACATTCGGGTCCATAGCTAGTAGCTAGATGGCTTCTTCTCTCTTTTTGGATCTCAATACAATGTTCTCCCCCTCTCTCATGGAGATCTATTCGATGTAATCTTCTTTTTGCGGTGTGTTTGTTGAGACCGATGAATTGTGGGTTTATGATCCAGCTTATCTATGAATAATATTTGAATCTTCTCTGAATTCTTTTATGTATGATTGAGTTATCTTTGCAAGTCTCTTTGAATTATCTGTTTGGTTTGGCCAACTAGATTGGTAGTTCTTGCAATGGGAGAAGTGCGTGGCTTTGGGTTCAATCTTGCGGCGTCCTTACCCAGTGACAGAAAGGGTTGCAAGGCACGTATTGTATTGTTGCCATCGAGGATAACAAGATGGGGTATTTATCATATTGCATGAATTTATTCCTCTACATCATGTCATCTTGCTTAAGGCATTACTTTGTTTTAACTTAATACTCTAGATGCATGCTGGATAGCGGTCGATGAGTGGAGTAATAGTAGTAGATGCAGAATCGTTTTGGTCTACTTGTCTCGGACGTGATGCCTATATACATGATCATACCTAGATAACCTCATAACTATGCTCAATTCTATCAATTGCTCAACATTAATTTGTTCACCCACCGTAGAATACTTATGCTCTTGAGAGAAGCTACTAGTGAAACCTATGGCCCCCGGGTCTATTCTCATCATATCAATCTCCATCACTTTGTTTACTTGCTTTCCTTTTACTTTTTACTTTGCATCTTTATACCAAAAATACCAAAAATATTGTCTCTATTAGATCTCACTCTCGTAAGTGACCGCGAAGGGATTGACAACCCCTAATCATGTTGGTTGCGAGTAGCTATCGTTTTGTGCAGGTACGAGGGACTTGCGCGTGACCTCCTACTGGATTGATACCTTGGTTCTCAAAAACTGAGGGAAATACTTACGCTACTGTGCTGCATCATCCTCTCCTCTTCGTGGAAAACCAACGCAAGCTCAAGACGTAGCAGTGACGTTCTTTTACATTAAGGTTTCATGCATCCAACCCTAAACGCACATGACAACCTCTGCTTCCCTCTGCGAAGGGCCTATCTTTTACTTCATTCTTTTACTTTATGCTTGAGTCAAGGTGATCTTCACCTTTCCCTTTTTCATTTTATCCTTTGGCAAGCTCCTCGTGTTTGAAAGATCATGATATATATATATATATATATATATATATATATATATATAT
>NW_025240601.1:0-1753 GCF_018294505.1 Triticum aestivum
TTTTTTGCCAGATTTTCCATGAGCGTCTTATGGTGCTGAAATTTTTGATGCTATTAAAACATTTCTCAATGTTTCACACGAAAAAGATTTGTAGTTTTTTGAATTTTTTTCATTTTCTTTTGATTTTTGCTGTTCGCCTGAGCTCACATGAGCTCAGGATCAGAACAACATTTTCGATATAATTTCTGATATATACATCTGAATAATCTACTCAGAATTATTTTCAAGATCTATAGATTAGATTTTTTTTCCTTTCTAGAAATGGCATGATGACTTGAAAGGCCTCCAGTTAATTAATTCGTACTGAGATGAGATGGAGAAATTCCCAGGAGCACCGCGTTGTCCTCTGTTCAGCCATTCCTCAGCATCTGGGATATGAGCCTTTCAATTAATTAGTGTGTACGAGATAGGATGGAGAAATACTGACGAGCACCACGTTGTCCTATGTTTAGCCACTCATCAGCATCTGGGATGTGAGCCTATCTTGTACTGTACTACATTCCACATCTGGGATGTGAGCCTATCTTGTACTACGTAATAGTACTATTTCAGTATATGTATCTATCATATTAATTTGGAAAATTATTTTCTTGACCTATAGTACACCTCGAGCTCCAAACAATCCCATTCAATGTGCGAAGTCTAATTCCAAGGGACTACCTGTACCACCAATCAACCAAAAACAATTTCATGGTTAACTATTGGTCAAACAACAAGTTATACTCTTCTGCCCAGCAGTCCATACACCCATCAACCAATTTTTTTTTCAGATTCTGCTCAAACAGTGCACATACATTTTGAGTAATTTTATGTAGCTTTCTTTTTTTGTACAGAGCTCCTCGATTGTCATTTGACCACCCAACAATGCAATTACCTATAACATATGTTCACAATCATTCCCATAAAGTTTCAGATGTTTTGGAAATGCTTTGCTATGTTTTCTTGCGGGAGTACACTGTGCTGGGGTGTAGAAAACCCACTCTCAAAATCGATTCCACAACCAGATACCTTATATTCAAATCATTAAATCCATATTATTACATGCAATGTGAAATCTAATCTAAGCGGAGGCCGTCTAGCTCGGCTATGCCCATGTCTGACGCCTGGCTGCGCCCCTCGAAGTCTTTTTTCGGTCGCTACGGAGGTAGAGTAAGCCATGGGACACGTACCAGCTCACGGGACTCGAGTCGCCGTTGTCAACCATGCCTACTCTTCCTCGTCGGAGCCTTTTGCGTGCATGTCACCGGTTGTCGTGAGATCACTGATGGATCCGTGATGGGAGGAGCCGTCGACGTCCACCACGACATGGTTGTGGTGCATGGGGTGGCCGTGCACTATTCGCGGCGCCGGAGATTGCGACCCCCCCTCGGCAACGTGCGTCGAGAGGGGTTACGCCGACTCCCACGCCCACCGCCTCGCACGGCGGGCACCCGCACCATTCTTGTTTCGGACGACGTCCGTGGTTCACATCCGCCAGCGCATTGGGACGCCAGATGGACCACGCCGCCTTCGGCGAGGCAGCGGCTGCACACCTCGTGCCGGATCCATGCATCATTTGGGCGGACGCAATGGATTCCCGATAGAAGGAGTCAGACCGCAGCCGCCGTGCTTCATCTCCCAAGGAGCGGCGTAGCACGAGGCGGACGACCATCTCTTGCTCAATATTGCGTGGGACGAACTCCAGTCAATGGATCTGGAGGTGTAAGACCCGGATCCGCTGCCCGCCATGCCGGGCGACGGGATATCACCGGAC
>NW_025240601.1:1763-3554 GCF_018294505.1 Triticum aestivum
CTTGCGGCTAGGGTTTCGTCCGGAGTGCGGATAGGGTCCAATTTATGTGTGGTCCGGTGAGCTGGGGTGGGCCAGTTCCGACGTGGCGGGCGCGCCTAGGAATCCCGATATCCACCCCAGATAAGGGCCGCCCAGGTGGGTACAGTTTTACCATCTGGACACTGACTGGGCAGCCTACCCAGGCATTTAGGTGGGTTTGAAGTGTTCGGTTATAGATGCTGTAATGCAACCTAGCTCCGGCTTGCAGGTTCAGCTGCATGGATACCTGTAAGACTGAGGTTCTGCACATCTGCTTTTATTTTATTTTTTGCGGGTAGTATCTGCACATCTCGTTGGGCATGGATGCCGGATGGTTCAGGATTTGTCATTAGGAATGTATTTCAATTTTCACATCCCCTCAATTCGCAGACTACATTTCATTTTTTTTCGAAAAGGGGGATTCCCCGGCCTCTGCATCAGATCGATGCATACGGCCTCTATTATTAAAAAGTAAAGAAGGTCTCAACAAGGTCTTACAGTTATGGAACAAAAGCAGCATCTAGCTCACATAGAGCGTCAACTGCAAAGCAGAAACCACAAAAGCCACAACCGGCTGGCATAAAAACAGATAGGTAAACTAAATGCCTATCCTATTACATGATCGCCATCCAAACCGGTTGAAGATATCCCGCGCTACCGTCTCCCACCGGACAGATCCAGTAACCAAACGCTCCCTGGCCTCCGTCGGAGTGAGTAAGGACCACGTATGGATCAGTGTTGTAGCTCGGAATAACACCTGCAAAAAATGAGTATTTGTTATTCTGTTAAAAACCAAATCATTTCTGCAATTCCAAATTGCCCATAATAACGCACATACTCCTACACGAATGTGTCTGGCTGTTTCGGACTCAATCCCAACAAGCCACCCCCCAAATAACGTGTTGACCGATCTCGGAGGAGTAATATTAAAGGCAATTTGCACGGAGCGCCACAACCCTTGTGCCAACGGACAGTCAAAAAATAAATGCTTGATAGTCTCATCCCGATCACAGAAACTACACCTAGTAGATTCTGTCCAGCTGCGCTTAACTAGATTGTCCTTTGTAAGAATAACTTGTTTATGCACAAACCACATAAACACTTTAATCTTCAAAGGTACCTTAACTTTCCAGACCTCTTTGAAAGTAGGTATCACAGTAGAATTAATGATATCAATGTACATCGATTTAACCGTGAACACCCCAATTCTAGTTAGCTTCCAACATAACTGGTCGGGCTGAGGATTTAGCTGAACTTCCATCAGCCTACGGACCAAGTGAAGCCATGCTTCCCATCGAGGCCCGACAAGCACCCTCCTAAACTGAATGTTTAGAGGGATAGACTGCATCACCGTGGCAACGAGAGCGTCCCTACGCTGAACAATACGATATAGTGTCGGATATTGTGTAGCCAGAGGCGCGTCACCCAGCCACGTATCCTCCCAGAATCGCGTATCATCACCATTACCGACAATACATCTCGTTCTGTTAAAGAAAGCGGCTTTAACCCTCATAAGCCCTTTCCAGAACGGCGAATCTGTAGGTCTCAGAGTGACCTGGGATAAAGTCTTTGAGTGCAGATATTTACTACATAGAATCTGCGCCCAAGTTGCCTCTGTCTCAGAAGACAACTTAAACAGCCACTTACTAAGCAGGCATCTATTCTTGACTTCAAGATTTTCAATAGCAAGTCCCCCTTGGTCCTTTGGTCTACAAATAATATCCCATTTGGCCAATCTGTACTTCCTCTTAGACTCATCACTATGCCAAAAGA
>NW_025240602.1:0-3554 GCF_018294505.1 Triticum aestivum
GAAGGCTATTCATCTTGCATGGTTCCATACAAAGGTGAAATCATCACAACTGATGTTTTATTTAGGCTTAGCAACGAAATTTCCAATTGGTCAAAAGCAACCAATCATATTGTTATTTGATTTCCAATGTGTATATATTCCCTATATCATGAAATGAGCCACATGTTCTTTCTTATTAATAGTATTGGCATGGAAAAACTCACACTTCTAATGACTGTACGGTACTTGTTTGCTTTTGCGCATGTGAAAAGCTGAAGTGACCCTCCCATGAGCACATCAGGTTTCTTTTTGTTCACTAATTATGACCATTACCAGTGTTGTGTGCCACTTACACTTACAATTCTGCCGCAATTCTGGCTTTCAAGTAAAGAAGTACTCCCTCTGTTCACTTTTGTAAGATGTTTTAGACAGTTGAAATTGAACTGTTTTAGGTGTTGTCTTAAATGTCTAAAACGTCTTATAAAAGTGAACGGATGGAGTACAAACAATCAGATGTCAAATTGTCCAAGACGAATTATGCCGAGAGGTAGATGGCCCTGATGAAGCAAAAGGCGGATTGACAATGGCGAGCACAACGGCAAGGGAAGAATGTCAAGCCTGTCGAGCCACCCAAGGACTAAGGCCATGTTCGGGAGAGGAGAAGGAAGGCCATGGCAACTAAGAGCCACAACATTCCAATGTGGGTTCAATATTGTGTTCATGGATGCTTATGCACATTCTTGATAGAAGAGATTATAAAGAGGGTAGTGCATATTGCCTTTACGCAGTCCAGATAAGTTATTAGTGGAAAAATCAAATCCTTTTAACACTAAGGGAGACCAGTGTCCTCTTTTCCTGGACTATGTAACCCCAACTAATCAACTAAAAATGATGGATTATAAAATAGAGCAGTGCAATTACAACAAGTGAACGAAATAAAGCAGCACAATCACAACAAGTGAGCGCCCATCACTGATTTATGGGTATGACAGACCAAATTATCTTAAATTTACAAATATATACAGTGCATTATGATATTAAAACAATATATAGTCTCTACATATATTTGTATCAATCCTTAACATCTAGTAGTATATATAGGTTGGAGGGAGGGGGGTCTCCAATTCGTCTAATAAGCACTTGAAAATAAATCCGAGTTGCCCAGCCTGTAACCAGGGGCGTGATGACATAAGACATATGTTGTTCGAATGCAAATTGGCAATGGATGTGTGGAAGATGCTCGGTCTTGAGCTTGTTCTCAAACATGCACTGAAAGTTGATAAGGTGGGTGAGCTTGTGTTGGCACATCTTTTGTGCCTTCCAGAACAACAAATCCAAGTGTTCGGCATGCCGAAGTTCAGAGAAACGATGGCAACAACGGCTTGGTATTTGTGGTATGAAAGGCAAAAATTGACACATGACGAAGAAACTCAAAGCGCATGTCAAATCAATATGTCAGTGAGAGGCTTAGTAGCAAATTATACCATTTCTTATAGCCCAAAGGCTCACGTCCGTTCAGATGCTTGGTTGAAACCAAAGTATGGTTACGTGAAATTAAACGTTGACGCGGGATTTGATAGTGACACACTCGCAGCAACATTTGGAGCAGTTATCCGGGACCATAGGGCGAAATTTTTAGTGGCTACTAATGAAAAGATGGACCTTTGCTTCGAGTCGTTCACAGCAGAAGCAATTGCAGTGAGGTTTGGTTTGAATCTTGATAATACCGTCGGATGCAGTAAGATTGAAGTGAATTCGGATAGTGTGGAGGTGGTGAATACGTTGAGCCAAGCTACTCTTCTTCAGTCGCTTCATCCATTATAGATGACTGTTATTTCATGTCATTAGGTTTTTCGCATGTCATTTATGATCATTGTAATCTATGATCATTGTAATAGGGAACGTAATCGAGTAGCTCATGAACTAGCAAGGTTAGCTAGGTTTTCTTCTCCAAGTGTTTGGATGGATAACGCCCCTGATGAGGTTATCCCTTTACCTATAAATGATGCTACTTTACTTATCAATGAACTAGCACACATGCCCGTGCGTTGCAACGGGAGGGTAAAATTACATGCCTCTAGCTTAATATAAGAATGGATCAAGAACACCACATGTATGTATTCTCTAGTTCAACATGGCACCCTTTAATTAGAGCCAAACCAATATATTCTTTTTTTATTGGCACGTGCCCATAATTTGTTTCAATTATAATTAACCAGCATATTCTCTTTTATTGACGCATGGAAGCTACCATTGTCAATAATTTATGGTGTTCCTTATTCTAAACAAACCGACTTAGCTTGATGCAGCGGAGGCGGAGCAGGCCCAGTATGGGACTAATCGAACTCACGACCTCAAAGACCCGACCACATGTTGCGAGCCACTCAAGCAAATGCGCTCTTCTAAGCAATGGTTAGCGTTAATATTAAATAATCTAATGCAACGTCAGATTCAAAACTTTTCTTTGAACTTTTAAAAAACTAATAACTATGAAATGCCAAATATACTTGGCAACCTGAACAATTTTCCAAATTACGATTTTTTTTTTAAATTCCACACATTTTAAAAAGATGAACAAAAAATTTGAACGGAACATTTGTTGAAATTCACAAACATTTCTTAAAAGCATGAACGTTTTATAAAACTATGGTTTTTTTGAAGTTGCGAACAATTTTTTGGCAACGGGAACATGTTTTGAACATACGGAAGAAATTTAGAAAATGTGTCTTGTAATGCAAAAATTATTTTCAATTTTTGAACATATCTCTAAAACAAGAATATTTTTCAAATTTGTAACATTTTTAAATCTTGAACAAATTTGGCAAAACCCAAACATTTTCCAAAAAATGGGAATAATTTTTACTGAAAAGAAATCAGAATGACAAAATTTTAAAATTTCAAACATTTTTTAAATAGGAACGTAATTTTGGAATTCATAACATGAACTACCGAATATACTTGGCAAAGAGAACAATTTTTCAAATTTTGAACATTTTTTGAAAATTCCATACATTTTTGGACAAAGCAAGAATAAAAATATTGAAAAGAACATTTCCTGAAATTCGCATACATTTCTTAAATACATGAACATTCTTATAAAAATATGAATGTTTTTACGTTGTGGACCATTTTTTTAAATGGGAAGATGTGTTAAACATGCAAAAAAAATTAGAAAATGTGTTTCTTTAATGTAAACATTCTTTTCAATTTTTAAACCTATATGTAAATCAAGAATATTTTTCGAATTTGGAACATTTTTTAAATGCATTTGTTTAAATCATGAATTGTTTTGAAAAATATGAACATTTTACTAAAAAATGGGAATATTATTTACATTTTAAACATATTTTGGCAAGACAAAAAATAGAAACATTTTTGAAAATAGGAACACATTTTTGTAATCGTAACTTTTTACGAAATTGTGAATAAAAATTGAAACTGCAAAGATTTTTTGAAAATTGTGGAATTTCAGAAAACAATTAAAAATATGCTTGCAATGGAAAACATAAAAGAAACAGGAAATAAAAAGAGAAAGAAACGGAAAAAGAAATTTGAAACAAAACACAAACGAAAAT
>NW_025240603.1:0-3554 GCF_018294505.1 Triticum aestivum
AGAGAGATGACGACAGCTGAAGGAACAAAGCATAGTCTGGTTATTTTTGTAGTAGAGTAGATACGAGTGAATCTTTGGCAATGCTTACTCTACCCTCGCTCTGTCTATGGTACTATTTTTAACTCATTCCTCTTGGCTGGTTATGGCTAACTATTCCTTGTCTCTATTCTTAGATGTGCTAACTCCTAATCGCCCATAGATTGCACCCCATACCTAATCTATTGTTGGTTAGTTCACTGCTAATCAGTGCACAACTTCTTATGGTGGACAAATGTGTGTCTAAAAGATGGCACCATGTAGCTGGTGTAACCCATGTGTATTCTGTTGCTAGCTTAGTTTTGGAAGGGTAGAGGCACATTGATTCTTATATCAATATAGAAGTTTTATTATACTTGTACTGCGATACAAATTTTGGATGCAGAAATAAACTATTTGCTTGAGCACATACATTTGTTTTGTACTTTAGGATGTGCTGTTATTCACTTTAAATTTCCTTTTTAGTTAATCACTTAAATATGCTTTCTAGATGAATTTTTAATTACGAGGATAACTAGTACTCCCTCTGTAAATAAATATAAGAGTGTTTAGATTAAAGTAGTAATCTAAACACTCTTATATTTCTTTACGGAGGGAGTAATAGTAAAATGATGGGATGCTACAACCTTCCCCATCACCATGTGCACGTGTCTGGGCACCAGCAGTGAAACCCTGGGCACCACGTCGTTGCGCTTCGTGAGCTATGATTGCTGATGAGAAAGTAGTTGGTTGGGTGCGCCATGGTTGAGAGGGAAAAACCGAAGGATATCGCCCCCCTCATCTTCGCAGCCTCCAAGCGGAAGAAGTGCGTGGTGAGGGATGCACTACGAGAAAATGCTTGGGTGCGCCAGATCAACCCTTCCATCAACCTAACGACCAACCACATCGTGGAGTTCGTGGACCTTTGGGCCCATCTGGACCAATTCGAGCTTTCACCAGAGATTGATGACGACATATCCTGGAAATTTGAGGCGAACGGTGAGTATTCGACGGCCTCTACTTATAGGGTCCAGGTCTTGGGCTCCATGACGACGACCATGAACAAGACTATTTGGAAGGTTTGGGCACCTCCCAAGGTCAAGTTCTTCTCCTGTCTAGCGATTCAAAACAGAATATGGACGGCGGATAGATTGGAGAAGCGAGGTTGGGAGAATTGCGGACTGTGCACCCTCTGCAGAAGGGCAAACAAGACGTCCGTGCACCTCTTCTTTCGGTGCAGGTTCACCTTGCGCGTGTGGAGATTGGTAAAGGAGTGGCTTGGCCTAGGGGCTCTCGAGATCCATCAATGGCAGGCGGAGCGCAATATCAAGCATTGGTGGACAAACATGTCGAAGCCCAATACGGCGAACCGGAAGGCCATGGCTTCCCTTACTATGCTTGTTGGTTGGGCCATTTGGAACGAGAGAAATGCTAGAGTTTTTAGGAAGAAATCAACAACGCCCTTCTACATTCTAAAACTAATCCAAGATGAAGCCAAACTTTGGGTCACGGCAGGAGCTACGCACCTGAGCATTATCATGCCGCGAGAGTAGTTATTGTTTTCATTTTATTGACGGACGGGCTATGTTGTGGAGCCACTATTATGTACTTAAAACTCTCCTCCTTTATTAATGAATGAGGCAAGTCTTTTTGCCTCTGTTTCAAAAAAAAAGAAAAGAGAAAGTAGTTGGTGTCTGCTCGCGGTAGTGCCTATCACAGTTGGTAGCAGCGTCACTCGGCTCATAATAAATCCCATCACCGCTCACAGTAGCGTCCGTCGCCGCTTGCAGATATGGTGGCCACCTTGTGTCGGTGATAAGTTAAATCATGTAGTTCTTCCGTTTCAAAATAGATGACTCAATTTTGTATTAACTTTAGTACAAAACTGAGTCATCTATTTTGGAAGGGAGGGAGTATTTGTAATTCCCCCCGACACCCGGGAGGCACCAGAAAGTTCATCATCGCCTCAAGAGGAGGAATACCACGATACTACATATCGGAAGAAGTAATGACTATGTGAATATGGAAGAACGACCCTACATGCGCTGTAAAACGGAGGTGAGGGCCAAACTCCGAGCCCTGTACACCTGTGGACCGTCATGGAAGCATTACATAAGTCATGCTATATAAGGGGCACCCAGAGCATCGTAGAGGACGACCTTCTCCCGCACCATCACTGTCTAGACTACCAAGAAAGGATTCCGTTCTTATGGCCCGTATCTCTGCCATATCATCTCATCGAGATACTCTGTTTTGTGAAGATCCTCCCCCGACATTGTAATCTTGTGTAGCCTCCACATATATAAGAAAAGAGCAAATAAGGGCGTAGAGCTTTTACCGACATCAGGGGTCTGAACCGGGGTATATCGTGTCTCCGTGTGACCTATGTCCAAAGATCCCCTGGACTCCTTGCGTGACGTCCTCACGACTTCAAATTCCACGTCCTCCCCATTGTACTACTATTAGAATTGACGAGACTTCCCTCAACACCTTGCAACCTGCACATCCAGCTTGTTGTCGTGCCACTCCACTCCTGACAGCAGTAGCACCCACATAGCAGTGGCACGGCAGAACAATTATTTCTTGGTTCTTGGCGAGCGGATGGATCGAAGAGGTGGATGAGGCTATTCTACGGAGTATATGGCACGGTTGTTCGTCTTGATCCTCCGGCACCAGTTCCTATCAACGAAGGTTGCCCAGCTTGCCTCATTGGGATGCATGTGAGAGCTGTGTTGTATGACTCCGTCAGGTCAGGTCTGAGGCTCTATATATATCTTCTTCCCTAGGACTATGATTTGCTACGTATATCTCGGTGGCAGGCATATTCTCGTCTACATCGACGACTTCTTGGGCACTTATTCTACAACTTCCGAGTTTCAACCGGTTTACTCCACTGAAACGAAGACCTGGAGGCAGCAACAAGCGGATAGAGTGAGAGGGTAAAATAGAGGAGTGGACACGGGCTGTGCAGGTCAGGTCGTGGGAGAAAGGAGTGGTTGGCACCCTTCTGGATGTTAGAAAAATATATTGCTTTCCTAGCTGCTAATTTAATTGAGTTGATAGTTGGTTTATGCAAGTCCGCAATGCAAAATTCAAAGTACATGCGGCAGTGAATATACCCGGCATGTCGACATGGCTTTCATAGAGCAATACCTTAGCTTGTACCCCCTCCGTGCGCTGGCCAACAAAACCTGGTCGACTGTGAGTCAGTAGCAGACCGAGCGACGACACGAAGGCCTTGAGTTGGATTCCGATTCCACAGGATTGCTATGATCACAGTCGACCACATTGTCGACGGCGAGAAGCACATGAGGGACAGGCGCGAGAGAATCTCTCGCCCCGTGCGGCATGCCCGCAGGGACAGAGATGATGGTGATGGCCGGGACCGTGATGACGACCGCGATGATCGCCGCGGACGAAGTGGGCGGGACGCTCCCAGGAGCGGCCAAAGCTTGGGTGTTCGACTCAGACGTAGCCTCTCTCGTGCTCCTCGTGATGAACAACGCGGGTCTGGCAGAGATGTCCAAGAGGATCGCCGT
>NW_025240604.1:0-3554 GCF_018294505.1 Triticum aestivum
AAAAAAAAATGAAAAACATCACTGCCACATGCCGGTCCCTCCCGCCCCAGCGGCACACACTATGCCCCCCCCCCTAGTTGCAGGCGTGTTGTATCGCCTGTAGTTGCAGTCGAGTTGTGACATATGTAGCTACTTCGGTTACGGGTAGGCCGAAGACGGGCCTCTTTGGCCAACCCGCAACCGAAAACCTTTTCGGCTAACCAGTGGCCGAAGACGTTTGGATAAGGCCCGAGCTGGTTTCTTCTTCCTCTCGCTGTTCTTGCTCTCTCTCTGGTTCCTCTCTGTACATCACCCCCCTCGCTGATCTCTTTGTTTCTCCACCTATTTTCGAATCCAAACCACAGAAACAGTAGATCGTAGCCATTTCCACCGGCCTACGGTCATTTTTTTTCCTATGGGATAGTTATTTGTGCGTACAAGTGAGTTGGAGTCATGGTGCGGTGAGGAGGAGGAGGCGGTTTGGCTGGTCAGGAGGAGGTGCAGCTTCGTGCCGCCAAGGGGGTGGCGTTGGTGTTGTCCGTTGGTGCAAGTTCTCCGTGAGGTGGCCACACGCGCGAAGGTATAATCACACGTCACATTTTTTTAGTGTTAATTGGTTTGTGTTGGCATTTTAGCGGATAGTTAGTGTAGCCGGTAATAATTTTGTTCGTTTCGATTAATGAGAAGGTGGCAATGTCTGACAGGTGAAAATGTCTGTATCAGTAAATTTGACTGTATACTACGGCCCTCGTAATGTTCGATATAATGAGTTGGGGGTTTGTCTTAGCGAGTTTAAAAATGGCGTCATGACACTTTCAGACCCGGACAGACTAGACATTAAACAGTTGAAGCACTGGTTGACTACTAGTTTTGGGCTAGATCTTGAAGTATGTTCTGTCAGTATTCATGCATTGTGGACCAAATCCTGTAAAAATGTCACGTGGGAGTTGATGCCGATAGATAGGAGCCAGCATTGGTTGACCCTGTTAAGTCGTTCCGAGACCGAAGAATCCACCCATACGCCCTAGTGCAACCAGTGGCAAAGGAGGAGAATACCGTACAACTCCATGTGGGGTATGAACCCGGCCAGGGTAGTCAAGTGGCTAACGAGATTTATTTATCCGTGTCACAGCCACCGGATGTGGATGCTAGCCAAGCCGAGAAAGAGTCAGACTACGTGCTGGACAATTGTAAGTGCATCTAGTGACCCTTAGTGATTTTGGTGTATTGAATACTTATAGGTTAGGGACTAATGCGTTTGTGAGTGTACACAGGTCTATAAGTCTATGAGGAGTTTGATACTTACGATGAAAGTCGACCCCTAAAAATGAATGTCTTCAGCTGAAGACTTTGGTTTTCTTGAAGACTTTGAAAACGAGGAAATTGGTGTGACCATGAAGACTTGATATTCATGCGAGGAATATGAATTGTGAAGACTTTTGTTTTCGTAGTTTCATTTTCTCTTTCTTGAGTCATAGGAAACAACGTACTGTTAAAAGGGGTCGAGATAAAACTAAGGAAACGTTTCCAAGTGATGCTCAACTAAAAATCCTACACCTACCCAATCCTTTCGAGTGAAGCCATTGGAAACCTCATATAGTTCAGTCAATTTCTTAAGTGATAGAGACGAAGATCTTCTATTCTCTGAGGAATTTGTTCTGACTGAGGAGTTAGGCATTCGCCAGTGCAGATTGCCTACAAGTGAGGATCATGATAGCCCTGAGGAATTTGATACTCAAATATCCAACCTTTGCTGTGCTATGCGCCAGTTGTCCCAAAATATCTAACCACCTAACGGTCATATCATTGAAGGGCATTTATGTCTTATCATGTCGGGCTGCTCCCTAGGCTATAAATAGCCGCCCCCTACAACCACTGGTTAGTTGGCTGCTCCGAGAGAAACTGACACTTGTCATTTAGAGCATCCCATCCTTCGAGGACTTTGAGAGGAAATCATCAAATGAGGAAAAACCTAAACCCAAACACCTACAAACCCAAAGTGATTGAGCATCACTGAAGAGATTGTTCCTGTGTGGAACCGATGCTTGTTACCTTTGAGGACTGTGCATCCTCCAGACGGTTAGGCGTCATGGTCTAGAGAATCCAAGAGGAATTGTGGATTGTCGAGTGACCGAGTCTGTGAAGGTTTGGAAGTCACCTGAAGACTTACCAAGAGTTATTTGGCGAGGTCTGTGTGATCTTAGCTCAAGGAGAATACGGTGAGGACTGTGTGTCCGAGACTGTATGTCCACAGGTTTAAATACCTAGCCGCTCCAACCAGATGTACGACTGTCACAGCAGTTGGAACTGGTCTACCAAATCATCGTCTTCACCAAGCTACTGGTTCTATTTCCTCAACCCTTTCATTTCCTCATTCTTGTGTTGAAGTACTTGATCATTACTGTTTGAAGACTTTGATCGAAGACTTTCTCAATTTCCTCAATCCTAGTTCTTCAGTCACTTTGTCTTCAGCCTGCTTATCCTGTTTATACGCTTCCTATACTCTGTGCTTGTTTTAATTTCATCATGATGACCCTGTCACTACTCTGTTACGCTTGCATCTGAGTACTTATTCCGCTGCTAGTTGTTCGTGACTTAGGAAATTCCTCATCTTGAATTTCCTCAGTGACGAATTTGAAAAAATCGCCTATTCACCCCCTCTAGTTGATATAACACACTTTTAATTGCTATCAGAGCAAGGTACTCCCTTGTTCTGTGTGATTTTGGTTTAACCACCTGGAGTTTTAGTTATGTCGACCGCTGATACGTCTCCGTCGTATCTACTTTTCCAAACACTTTTGCCCTTGTTTTGGACTCTAACTTGCATGATTTGAATGGAACTAACCCGGACTGACGCTGTTTTCAGCAGACTTTCCATGGTGTTATTTATGTGCAGAAACAAAGGTTCTCCGAATGACCTGAAACTCCACGGAACGTATTTTTGGAAAATATTAAAAATACTAGAAGAAGAATCCACGACAGTGGGCCCACACCCTGTCCACGAGGGTGGGGGCGCGCCTGCCCCCCTGGGCGCGCCCCCCTGCCTCGTGGCCCCCCTGACGCTCCACCGACCTCAACTCCAACTCCATATATTCACTTTTAGGGAGAAAATAAATCAGAGAGAACGATTCATCGCGTTTTACGATACGGAGCCGCCGCCAAGCCCTAAAACCTCCCGGGAGGGCTGATCTGGAGTCCGTTCGGGGCTCCGGAGAGGGGAATCCGTCGCCGTCGTCATCATCAACCATCCTCCATCACCAATTTCATGATGCTCACCGCCGTGCGTGAGTAATTCCATCGTAGGCTTGCTGGACGGTGATGGGTTGGATGAGATCTATCATGTAATCGAGTTAGTTTTGTTAGGGTTTGATCCCTAGTATCCACTATGTTCTGAGATTGATGTTGCTATGACTTTGCTATGCTTAATGCTTGTCACTAGGGCCCGAGTGCCATGATTTCAGATCTGAACCTATTATGTTTTCATGAATATATGTGAGTTCTTGATCCTATCTTGCAAGTCTATAGTCACCTACTATGTGTTATGATCCGGCAACCCCGAAGTGACAATAATCGGG
>NW_025240605.1:0-3553 GCF_018294505.1 Triticum aestivum
TCTTCAACCGCTTCAAAAGACTCGACAATGAAAATGTTCAGCAAACCTTCAATCGCCTCACTGGCATCTCAAATGAGCTTCAAGCACTTGGTGCCACTGATATCACCGATCATGAGGTGGTGAAGAAATTGTTGAGATCACTAGACACCTCATTTGATACCCTTGCACTGATGATTTAAGAACGAGCTGATTACAAGTCACTTGATCCCGCTGATATCCTTGAGAGGCTAAACACTCATGAGTTCCAGCTTGCTGAGAAGAGAGATCTCTATGGGTCGAGCTACGGAAGATCACGTGCACTGAAGGCCAAGGCAGTATCTGAGTCCGAAGCTGAGGATTCTGGTAGCAGCGTTGGCGATCCTGAAGAATTAAGCTAGGAGATAGCAATGCTTGTGAGGAAATTCCAGAAGTTCTCTCGCCGTGGCCGTTTTGGAAAGTCTTCAAGACATGATGATTCCTCGTCCGGTGACTACAAAAAGAGAACTTGCCACAAATGCAAGAAACCTGGTCACTACATGTCTGATTGTCCTCTGTGGGAAAAGGAATCAAAGAAGAAGAAGTACAAAGATGACGATTCTAATGACTCAAAGAAGAAGAAGAAGTCTTCAAAGTCTTCATCATGAAAATCCTCAAAGTCTTCATCTCATAAGAAGAGCAGTTCCAAGAAAGCCTGGGCATTCATTGGCAAGGAAATGGACTCTAAAGTGGAATCTGAGGATAATGTGGAAGAGGAGGAATCTGAGAAATCTGACTCTGGTGTGGCTAGACTAGCCCTCGCTACTGCCTACATCAGCAAGTCCATCTTCAACACTAAAGGAAATGACTTCCCCGACTCTGCTGACAAGGGCAAGGATGACTATGCTCCCACCTATTGCTTCATGGCAAAAGGTGCAAAGGTACTCAAACATTCCCCCTCTGACTCTAGTGAGGATGAATCTGATGGCAATCTTAAGCCTAGCTATTCAAAACTTGCAAAAAATGTTGTTAAACAACAAAAGGCTTTAGAAAAGATTCAAAATCAACTAGACAGAAGTGATGACCTACTGGGTGAGGAATTGAATCGAACTAAGACTCTGACAGATAATCTTTAGAGACTTCAAACTCGGTTTGACAACCTTCAAAATCATCATAACACCCTCTTAACTGATCATGAGATGCTTTTTTGTGAATTTCTTCAGAGAAAACAAGATCTTGAGAAGTTAAAAGCGAGTTATGATGATCTTCCGAAGGAAAACAATTCATTGCTTACTCAACAGATCAGTTCCGCTCAGGAAGAATTTATTCCACCATGTCTTAAATGCATTGAGCGTGAATCTACTAATTCATCACCTGAATGTTCAAATGCTTCTCTTGCTGCAAATTCTTCAACTGTCTCTGTGGTTACAAATTCCGCATCTGAGGATACCACATGTATCACTGACGATAATGCAGGGCTGAAAGAATTGTATGTGATAGGCATTTACAAAAGCCTCAAAGGGCATCAAACTCTATGTGATGTGCTCAAAAAACAGATCTTGAACACGAACCCTAGGAAAGAGGGTATTGCTTTGAGAGGAAACTCAATGCTGATGGGACCTACCAGAAACATGAGCAGTACCCCAAAACCTCATGGGTTGCTGCGAAAGGACCTCCTGTAGATCCATGCAATTTATCTCTCTTTACCTGTGATTCTTCATATTCCTCTAATGAGTCAATTGACTCCAACTATAAAGTGTTCAAGAATCAGAACGGTGAAGTATTTGCTCGATATGTTGGAACTAACTGCAGGAACGTCCCCCTATGAAGAAAATCTGGGTTCCCAAAAGGTGCCTTGAAAATCTCCAGGTGAATGTCATCATGACACCACCAATGAAGAATAGGAACACCAGATCAAATTCTTCATATGGATCAAAATCTTCATATGGATCCAAGTCCTCATATGGATCAAATTCCTCACGTGGATCAAATTCCTCATGCGGAACAAAATACTCATATGACCATCATCGTGCTAACACTTATGTTTCACAGGGAAAGTCTGAAGGCTATGAATATGTGCATTATTCTTCAAACCATTATGTTCATAAGTCCTCGAAGAATTTCTCTGTGAAACGAAGTGCACTGGCTTCTATGCCATCATTTTCGTATGGAGCTCGCAGAATGATGAACTCTTTGCCACCCCTCCAGATGTGGGTGGTGAAGAAAAAGTGTTAGAGTTGTGTCGAATATTATTGTACAAGTTAGGTTAAAGTTGGACTTGGAATCATACAGTGTGTAGACAAGATATGGAGTCGTGTCCAAGTAGGACACTTATATCCTAGGCCTCTCATATATAGCGAGGGTAGACACACGATGTAACTTATGCCAACATAATAGCACGGGCACGTGGGGGAGCCGTCAGTGTGTGACGGCGCCCGGGCGGCCGGGGTGCGGTATTGTAGCGGTGTCATGGGGAGGAGCGCCCGTAGTCATGCCCCGCGGATGTAGCCATGACGGTGAACCTCGTTAACAAATCTTGGTGTCGTGCTCATATGATTGCTTGATCCTTGGTAGATCGACGGAGTGCCTCGGATTATTCTACCAAGTGGTATCAGAGCAAGGTTTGAAGAGGCGGTGAGAGTTGATTTAGAGGATAGCCATGAAGACCGGCGGCTCCGAAGGCACGGCGACGCATGGCAGTGATCAGAGATCATCGCATATAAAGCAATCGGAAACAGTAGCGGCAGAATCTTGCAGGATTGGATCGGTAGCACCGCAGGCTAGCGGCTGGTGGCGCGCGCGGCACACATGCATGGAATCTCGGCGAGATCGGAACGTGTGGCAGTCGCATATGGCGCGTGCAGCTGGTGGTCGTGTCCTGGTGGCGATGCGAGATCGGATGCGGCGGCGGTGCAACGTGCGTGCGGCAGGAGTCCATTGGGGATTCAGGGCAAGCAAGCAGCTGGTGTGGGATCTTCAGCGGAGACTCAAATGAGGCGGCAACAGCGTACGTGGAACAACGTATGGAGGTCGTAGCAGCACGAGGCGAGGGCTGACCTGGCCCAATGTGCACGAGGTAGGCGGCCCAATGGCTCTGTGTGGCTGGCTGGGCCTACTGGGGCGAGGCGTGCAAGGTGTGGTTGTACAAGAGATTTGTTGAAAAAGAAAAAAAAGGCGACGAAGGTCTCCTTGCATGACGCACAGATGAGGCAGCAACAAACTAGTGAGTGAACAGAAAATCACAAGGAGCTGATCCATCGGAAGGGCGGGCAGAGTTGACTATAAAGGCAATTAACAAGACATGCGGGGCTGTGCAAAGGTGCAAAACACGTGAGGACAAAAGGGATTTCTTTTTCCCTATTGGGTTCTGCTATGTGCACATGAGTTCTTGTGTTCTGGGCATCATGTAGCAGTGCAGAATTGGCACAGCTGGAATGTTTGAAGTAATTGCGGGAAGTGAAGCCAGCTTAGATGGAAGTATCATGTGATGGATGGGAATTCATGGAAGATAGTTTGGGAGCCTGGATCGCGTCATGAAGGATCATGCAGACACATGGAGTCAAGCCAATGCACAGTTGTGCAAGGCGGACACGATGCA
>NW_025240606.1:0-3553 GCF_018294505.1 Triticum aestivum
GTCCGACGGATCGGCGCCTCGTGCCAAGAGAGGGGCTAGGGAGCCCCTTTCGGAGATGTAGGAGGTTGTCGCCGATTCGGCCGGAGCCCATGGAGCTGCCACCGTCACTCCCGCCTGCTAGCTGGGTCTCCTCAAGGCCTGGTGGTGTCTCGGTGGGGTGGATCGCACTCGGTAGAGGGCTTCTTCGTCTTCAAGTTGTTCTTGTGCTTTAGATTCTGCATCTTTGCTTGTAGATGGTAGGAAGCCTTTTAGCTGCTTTCACAGCACTCTTGTACCCTTTTAGCTGCTTTCATTGTTTCTTCTCTGTAATTGGTGATTGCTGTAATCCTGGCCGGTTGATGGCTTTGTTAATTCAAAGACGGGCTGGTCCTGAGCCTTCGTTCTAAAGAAAACCTCATCCACTCCTCCTAGCATAATTAGGATTTTGCTTGCACGTCGACTATAGCACTACCCCAGGATTGACCCTCTGTGGCGCACGTAAATAACGGTCTGTGGCGTACATGAGGTGCGTCACAGACTACGCGCCACTGTTAAGGTCTTAACTGTGGTGCATCTATAGATGGGCCACAGTTAAAGAATTATAGTGCCGGTTTGAGTTACCAACCGGTTCTAATGCAAACCACGTGGCCGCGGTCGAGAGCGCGGCAGTGTACCTTTCGTACAGGTTGTTGTTACCAACTGGTATTAAAGATTATCGCTTGAAGGCTGGAGTACATTCAAAGAAACTAAACCAGTGAATTGAGCAAGCAGTGGATACAAAAGAAGAGAGGATTCATTAGCTGGGAGAAATTGTTTGGATGGTTGTCTCAAACTGCTTCCTATTTTGAGTTGTAATACGAGTCTCTCTAAACTTTGTGGTCAATGTGGTTGTGTTAGACGGTTTTATGTTTGATCTTTCTATATTTTAGTTTGCTTTTCTTCTCAGTTGATGCATTTTTTGGTATTTTCTAGAAAAAACTATTTGTTATGTTATCCTTTGGTAATGGAAGTCGGCTCCTTTTGGCGCATCTTTTGGCGCATGAAAAAAAGAAACAGAACCTGAACAATCCTTGTAGGAGTAGATTGTTTCAACTTGGAGACCGGAAGTTGCACACACGATGGGCAATGCGTTCAAACTTCGGATGGAACTTTATGCACTTGCCACTTTTTGCCACATCTACAACATTTCTCGATAGTAGTTATTTGATGTGAAACAGTTTTCTGAAAATTGTAAAAAGGTTAAAAAATACAAATTTTGAGGAAAATATGGTAGATAACGAAAAAAGAACAGAAGAAAAATGTTAATATTAAGCCACTCCCATGCTAACTTGAGAGGGGTTTTACTAGATAGTTATCCGTGTTGGGATTCGCAGCATGGAAAACAAAAAAATTTCCTACGCAACAACGAATAAACCCTAGCCAAGATCCATCTAGGAGATGCATGCAATGCAACATGAATATGCAAACATGCATAACTTGATTTACATACCGTTGCAAATCAGTAGCGGAAGCTCGAAGGAGGGTGTCGACGAAGTCCGATCACGATCTGTTCAGTCTGGGTGATCCGCGAGATGATCCAAGCGCTGCAAGTGCAACGCCTCCGAGGTGATACACACGTACAGCTAGACGACGTCGGCGCTTCTCTGTTCCAGCGGATACACGGCGAGGTAGAGAGATCACTTCAACGTCACGGCGGAGTGACGATGAACGTGGTGCAATTTTGGCAGGGCTTCGCCCGGACGGTCCTTCGGAGATTGCCGGAACTAGGGTTCCGACGAGATTCCGGCGATCACCGGCGAGATCCGAAGATCTAGACGTGATCCCGGTGGAGGAGAGGATGGAGCACCGGGGACGGCCAACGAGACGCGGGAGGGCGACGGCGGTGGGTGGCGACGGGGCGGCGGCGACCGGCGGCGGCGGCTCGTGCGGGGCGCGGGTGGAGGTCGGGGCTGCGCGGGCACGTGTGCTTGTTGTGTTGTTTGCCTTGCCCCGGGGTCTCGTTTATATAGGCGGACACAAGAGGCCATGGTTTCGCAAACCGAATAGAACTCCGTATACCAACCCGATTCAAACTCCACATGCCAAATTGGAAAGGAAAAAGAATGACTGGGACAACGATTTTTTGCTTCAACTATCGTCGGATTTTGCTACAACTGATGAAGAAATTTGCTACATCAATTCATGGCAGAGATGCACCTGGGACAACAACAACGATGATTTTTTGTTGTAAATGTCGTTGTCTTTTGCTACCACCAGAGAGTTTTTGCTATATCTATTTTAATGGTGATGTTTAGTGGTCATCATTTGTGCAACCCGTGCAGCGAACGTCGACGGTGGAAAAAAGCTTCAACTATCGATTTCTTGCCCAAATGAAAAAAGCTGCAACCGTTTACACGAAAGCTTCAACCCTGCATATAAAAAGCTTCAACTTGTTTACATGAAATTGCTGGAACCGGCTTTTCTTCCTCGACGATGGCCATGGCGTCTCTCTGTAGCAATTTTTTCTGCGCTCTAGGTTGAAGCACCGTCGTCGCCATTGTTTTTGCCAATTGCAGCTTCCTCGCAGCATGGTCACGACATTTTTTCGCTGACGGTTCCAGCAATCGGCGTCTGGCAGTCTCTCGCCGTTGAAACAAATTACGTTGCCGGTTCCAGCTTTTGTTCATATTGTTTGTAACATCGACGGTGACGGCATCACGGCTTAGGAGGTGACCTTCTGGCTTTGGTAGTTTGACTTTATTTGATCGTATTTCTTTTGATAACCAGCTCTTAAAAAAATGAAACTGTGATCTACACAGGATGAAAAGCTGAACACATATCCTACTTTGATTAGTTAATTCTCTGCTTCTGATTGCTGTCAAGTAACACAACATTTGTATTGTCAGATTTATTGTGTGTGTCCTATTTGCCTGTCATTCTAAATTTATAATCATACACCGGAAGGAGTGGGCAGGAGGGACTCCTCTGCCTCTCCAATTCGGCTAGGAGGGAGGAGGAGCCCTCCCTCCCCCACCGACTCGGCTAGCCCAACACGTAGGAGGGAGGCGGCCTCCTCGAGCAGCATCCCGATGTGCTCTCCCGCGTTCTTCAACGGCGGCAGTGACGTCCTCTTCGGCGGCACGGCGGCGGCAGCACACTCCGATGCGTGCTTCGCAACGGCGCCGACCTCCTCCTCCCGTCCTCTCCGGCGCGACGACGGCGGCGACCTCCTCCTCTTCCTAGCCATTCCTTCCCGTGGCAGTCTTCGAGGAGAGAGAGCGAAAAAAGTGGTTGAGAGTAGGACGAGGAGATAAGGTGTGGGCTTGATGGGATATAGGCCAGGCGTGGGCTGCTCCTATAGGCACGCGGTGCTTTTTTCGGGTCGTGACGCGCCGCATGAGAGAGCGTATGGTGCGGCGCTTCTCTGTATCATTTTCCAACAATGATTCTGCCTAGGCAAAACAATGATGCTCATGCATTGTTGATGCATGCATCGTTCTCGCTCTCTCTTTCTTTTTTTATGCAACGTGATAGTAGTTTTCTTTTATTGTTTTGATGTGGAGACTTGGTAGTCTAGGTTACAACTTTGCGTAAC
>NW_025240607.1:0-3553 GCF_018294505.1 Triticum aestivum
CTTGCTATAAATAGTCATGCCGGTCATTTTGACCCCTTTGAAAAAATGAAAGAAAATGCATAAAAGTTCATAAACTGAAATCCTTTTGCATGGACTCATTTTATGTGTACTATTTGTGAGGAAAAATGCCTAACTTACATTACGACAATTTTGAAAAAAAATCCTTCACAAAATGGGCTATGAAGTATGGAAATTCATGAGTTTCAAGCCAAATGATTAAGGTGAGGACTATATTCATTGCATAGTTTATGATAATGTGGTGAACTTGGATATATAGGTGCATATTGGCAATGCAAACAATGTTGCCAAATAGAGTTTTCAACTTTTTATACAATAAAATCATTTTCTATTTTCTATGTGTCAAAAATGGGTATTTTTTCTGAAGCAAGTACAAAAGCCACGATGCAAATTGGTACCACTCTAATTTTACATAAAGTAGACCGTATGTACTGGACAATTCCCAAGTTCTATAAATTTGTAGATCTCTAGTTACTTCGGCACATTGCAATGACTTTATGTTGATTTCCTGAAAGTAATTCAAATTTGAACTTTAAGTGTGTCATAGCTCTGTCCTAAAAATGAAAAAAAACCATGTTTAGGTACACAAGTAGTCATTGTGTGGAAGAACCACTTAGAGCTTTGAGAGATTGGACCCCTTGTTATAAATAGCCATGCCGGCCATTTTCACCCCGTTTTGGATAAAAGAATACAAGTTCAAAAATGCAATCCTTTCGCATGGACCCCTTTTATGTGTATTAGTTGCGTGAAAAAATGCCGAACATTCAATATGACGATTTTCAAAAAAAATGGGCTATCGTGTATGGACATTCATGATGACTTTCATGTCAAATGACCAAGGTGATCGCCATATTCACTGCATAGTTTATTGTAATGTGCACACATTTGCCACATAGGTGCATCTTACCATTACAAACAATGTTGCCAAATAGATTTTCTACCTGTTTTGTACTACAAAATTAATTACTATTTTCAAAATGTAAAAATATTGTATCTTTTGTGAGCAAGTACAAAAATAGAATGCAAAATGGCTCCACTCCAATTTTCACATAAAGTAGGCAATATTTGATGGCAATTCTCAAGTTTTTGGTTCATTTGCAATATTTCTAATATTTTTTGGTATTTACGGAGTGTTACCCTCGGTAAAAGTCATGCTTTTATTGATTGGCAAAGAGAAAGCACACTCTGGACCAATCTCACGAAATCACATGGATTGATCACGTGGCAGCCTTCCATCTGGCTATATCTCACCGCGCCTTCCCCTCTCTCTCCTTATCTCGTTCATCTCAATCACAGCCACGAACACCTCCTCTCTCTTTCTTCTCTATCGTCTCACACCAAGCACATCTCACTGTTCACCACTGGCCGCCGAAGAAGAGCAAAAGACCGGCAACTTGGGCGGCACCATGTGTAGCGTGCTCTTCGGCCAGCTGCTCGTCACGCTGGCGGAGTTCAACCTCGAGCATGGAAGTGGCCCGAACATCTACGGCATCTCAGAGATCGAAGGCTTCAACTCGTTATGTGGTTTGTCGGCGTGATGCGTGTGTGTTGTCTGGCATTGTACGTGCGTGTGTTATGTTGGCATGTTGATGCATGCATGACGGTTTATTGTGTATTGATGTATGCATGTGGCTCGGCCGTCATGATGCGCGTACATGCTTTGGATTAGGAGCTCGCCGGCTGATATATGCGTGTGTACTGATGCGATGAGCACCTAGACAACAATAGGTAGACCGGTCCGTCATCTTGAGCCCCGCCCTACCGCAAGCGCGACCAGCTTCAGCCATCAGCGCCGCCGCCGGTGTCTTTTCGTTCTACAAAAAAGTTTTACCGAGTGGAACACTCGGCAAGATATTGACACCATGCAAACTGACTGATTTCCTCCTTTTTTTGTTCTCCGTTAGTTCTTCTTTTATGGAGTTTAAAACTTTGCCGAGCACCATGAAAACGCTCGACAAACTAACTGCCGAGTGTCCGACAAATGGTTCTCGGCAAACTTCTGTTTGCCGGAAGGGGGTATGCTGGGTGTCCTTTGCCGAGTACTACACTCGGCAAAACCTTTGCCGAGTTTTTTACCATTTGCCATGTTTTTGAGGCACTCGGTTAAGGCGCTGATTCTAGTAGTGCTTCACATAGACGCAGGACCTCATAAACGAATCTGGTCTTAACTCCTTCATGTTGCATCAATCGTAACCTCTCCAACGGAAGCTCATCCACAGCAGATGTTACTTCTTTTGGCAACTTTTCCATGCTAGTGACGAGGGGCGGATGTACGGACACAAGAGAGATATTGTATTCTGAATCGAAACTGTTGCGCTTATTGATGATGTCCTAGACTAGGGGTACTCACCACATCATCTCCCGAATAGTGGGTCGGGCCAAGGACCCCGTGACGGTTCACTAATGAGCCAGTTCGGGCAGCGGATGACATATACGGGGAAGATTCCACAAGACTTGATGATCAAGATAAGGACTCCTCTCCACCAATGTACCCGTCTAGGACTATTGTTATCCTAGGCCTCCGGTACATTATATAAGCCAAGACTAGGCTACTCGATACACAACATCTCGCATTCATCATCATCATTACCCCTAGGGTGTAGACCACAACTTACGATCTAGAGGTACATCAACTCTCTACTTTGATACACCCATAATATAAGCAAAGCAGGACGTAGGGTTTTACCCATCAATCATATCTCATAGCTCGGCCCCCATACCCGAGCTTACTGGTTTTGACACTGACATTAGTGCCTTTATTGAGAGTTCCACTGTGTGGTCGAAAGAAGGATAAATGGGACCATCGGTCAACGACTTAGATCTTCATGGCGCGACTTCGGTGCCCGAATCTCTAGTTAGCAGATCATACCTCCTCCGTCGAGATTTGAGGCATGATAAGCTTCCATCCACATCAACTACGATCTATCACGGGAGAATCATCCATGGAGGTCAGGGTCTCAATGTCAACATTGTTCTCAGGCAACCGTGCAGCTTTTCTGGACAGTCGTTTCGTGTTTGCCATCCCTGCCACCTCCAGTGTCGCTTTGACAATTGCTTTGGTAGAATTGTGCGGAATTGAATCTAGAACAAACCTCTATAATCTCATTGTGTTCCAATGGACGAATCTCCGGTAATCTCCAATATACTAGAGCGCTGTTGAATCTTGGTCAGAATCTAGATGTGTTTATGGCGAGGCGTCCAGCGAGGACATGCTTTGGAATATCCAACCGTTCATTGGCAACGAAATTTTTATAAGGACCAACTCTCAAAATTTCAGCTCGATCCGACCGTTCAAACTCCGGGTCGAGTCCAAGGAGTGCATCAATTTTCGTATATTTCTGCATCAACGCGATATTGGACATACTTTCTGGAGGATTTTTTCATAGAGTATTGTGTGTTATTCTCAAACACATACAAATTTTATAGGCTTTTTCGAGGTAATCTTCACCGTCGCGTTGGTGTCAAACCAGCCTGACAACATTCCTCTAGGGCTGCCGACTTGCGCTAGATAGATCATTGCTTCGTCGAGCCGAGG
>NW_025240608.1:0-3553 GCF_018294505.1 Triticum aestivum
TTGTTGCTTTCATATGTTTATTTTGATATGTTCCTAGAGAAAATTGTGTTGAAAGATGTTAGCGGCAATGATGCGGATTGGATCCGTGATCTGAGGTTTATCCTCATTGCTGCAAAGAAGAATTATGTCCTTGATGCACCGCTAGGTGACAGACCTATTGCAGGAGCAAATGTAGACGTTATGAACGTTTGGCTAGCTCAATATGATGACTACTTGATAGTTTAGTGCACCATGATTAACGGCTTAGAATCGGGACTTCAAAGACGTTTTGAACGTCATGGACCATATGAGATGTTCCAGGAGTTGAAGTTAATATTTCAAGCAAATACCCGAGTTGAGAGATATGAAGTCTCCAACAAGTTCTATAGCTAAAAGATGGAGGAGAATCGCTCAACTAGTGAGCATGTGCTCAGATTGTCTGGGTACTACAATTGCTTGAATCAAGTGGGAGTTAATCTTCCAGATAAAATAGTGATTGATAGAATTCTCTAGTCACCATCACCAAGTTAGTAGAACTTTGTGTAGCGACCTGACCCGAATGGATCAAGTCTCTGTGCTTAAGTGTCATCCCTGGATCGGTATGCTGACACACACAGTACTCGAAGGATTTATAACAGAGATAAATCACATGTATAAAATAACGTAAATACTATTACCTCAAATCCAAAATAGCGGAAGCAACAAGGTTGTGGGTTCCCATCAACACCAACGGCAAAGTTGAGTGTATAATCATAACCCTAACGTATCACTTACTTGTCGTAAGAAACCTGCAACATGAGACGTTGCAGCCTGAAACGGGTCAGTACATTGAATGTACTGGCAAATTCACACCATAGAGAATGATGAATAAAGGCTATCACTACATGCATATTTGGCTGGTGGAAAAGCTCTATGGTTATAAGGTTTTTGCGTAAAGCCAATTTTTCCCTACTGCAAAGGAATAAATTTATTTAACTATCATGGTGGTTGTTGAACATTGAGAATGGTTGACAGCATTCTCAATCCCAATTAAGTAACATCATTAAACCCAACAATATTCATTTAAAGTAACGTGATGAGATCAACAGGATAATCCAAGAACTAGATACTCAAGATGTCCATAACCGGGGACACGGCTAATCATGATTAGTCTGTACACTCTGCAGAGGTTTGTGCACTTTTCCCCACAAGACTCGATCGCCTCCGTTGGATTTCTCGCACTACATGGTGTTTGAGAAACGGATGACCGAGACACAGTCTTTCAGAAGCGCTAGCACCTTACGATGGATAGACCGGTACACCTACTTTCCCCTACATCTGCTAGTCTACCCTGTAAGAGTTCGCACGACTTAATCAACTATGCCAGAGCCTATAATGGCTTGTGGCTGCACACGGAAGTTTCTAGTTTGAAAAATCTCATGATCCCTTTGAGCCTGGGTGGTGGTCCAAAAGAAAAAAGGCAAGTCCTGGATTACCCAGGTGCCTAGACAGGCAATCCTAGAATAACCAGGTGCCTCAATCCACCCAGATGTGTGTTTAAGTTGCCACCTTAAGTAAACCATTAATTAACAATCTCACATCTGTCATGGATACTCTCAAAACCCAATCCACGTCTACTAGCATATCATGGCATAATAAGCAAACGTAGAAATAACTCCCAAAGGTTTGATAATAAACAGGTAATAGGTACTACCTCATCTACTTCCCATCCCACAATTTAATTAGATCCTAATCATGCAATGTGTGAGGATTGATCTAATGCAATAAAACTGGGTTGTAGAAAAAAGGTATGATCAAAGTGTGAACTTGCCTTGCTGATGATCCGCGAAACCTAGAGATTCAAAGTAACAGGCGGCGCACTCCGGGTATTCTATCGCAGACAAACAAACAAGCATACAATAAGTACTCATCTAATGCACAGGTAAAACTCAAATAGAAGATCTAACCAGAAAGTTCAACTTAAGAACCCTGGTTTGCAAAAAGAATCAAATCGAACATAGCAAAAGAAATCAAATGGCGAAAGAAAACAACTTCATTCTAGTAATCTGGATCTAAGTCAAATTTTACAGTAGCAAAAACTTGTTTAAGTTGATTATTCGGAAAGAGGGTTTCGAGACGAAACTCCAGGCGCTTGAATCGCCTGATTTCGATAAACGAGCGAATAGTTATACTAAAACAAAAATCGGATCAGAAATCGCGAGCAGAAAATAACCGCGGAAAATCCGAAGAAAAAGAAAAACGACGAACAGATTAATCGGTAATTAATCCTAATCCAAACATAATTAAAATAAATAAAATAATATTAAAAATAAAAAAAATGAAAATAAAACCGACGATTTGTTTTATTTTTTTCGGCATGGAAGTCGAGGCGGCGGCGAACCTCGGGCGGCGTGCAACTCCGGCGAGTCGGCGGTGGGTCCGGCGGATCGGGCGCGGGGCTGGTGTGGGCTGGGGGCTCGAGTGCGGCACTATATAAAGGCGCCCCCGGGCGGAGTCCCGCTCGGGTACGGCCCAAGGTCGGTTTTTTTTTTGTTTGTTTTTTTAAATAATTACGTTAGGAAGAAAAATAAAAACAAATACTAAACGGACTCCAAAAATCATGAAATAAATTTTCCCGGGTTTCTAGAATCAAGCCCGATAAAGTGAACATTTATCTGGGCCCAAACTACAACTTTGAAAAACGCGCATTTTTCCTAAATTCAAATAAAAATACCGAAAAACTCCAAAATAAATCTTATTTGATTTTTTTAATTAAATCCTCAATATTTCTATATTTTGGGAAAGTCATTTTATTCCCTCTCTCATATTTTTGTAATAGAAATAATTGATGATAAAATAAATAAAATCAAATGATCCTGTTTACAAAATTTGAGAAAAGTCAAATATGTAAATAACGAAATCCCCAACTCTCTCCATGGGTCCTTGAGTTGCTTAAAGTTTCTGAATTGAAAATATTTCCAAATGAAATTCAATTATTTTCAAATACCCTTTCATTTAATTTTAAATGGAAGAAGTCATATCATCTTCACTCAAGGGTTTTGTATTTGAAAAGAATTTGAATTCATGGAGATCAGAAAGCAAATATGAAAGTTTGGGAAAGTCCTTTTATTCCCTCTCATTTAACTTTCAAAAATTTCGAATTTCACTCACTTTCAGTCAATCAATCAAACAGTCAATCAAATCTATCTATTTATTATAACATTCCAAAATTTAGAATTTTGGGATGTTACACTTCGTGATGAACTATGATGTGCAAGGGATAACGGAAACGATTCCCAAGCTCTTCATAATGCTGAAATTGACGAAGGTAGAAATCAAGAAAAACATCAAGTGTTGATGGTTGACAAGATCACTAGTTTCAAGAAAAGGGCAAAGGGAAGAAAGGGGAACTTCAAAAAGAACGGCAAGCAAGTTGTTGCTCAAGTGAAAAACCCAAGTCTGGACCTAAGCCTGAAACTAAGTGCTTCTACTGCAAAGGGACTGGTCACTGGAAGCAGAACTATCCCAAGTGATTGGCGGATAAGAAGGATGGCAAAGTGAACATAAGTATATTTGATATACATGTTATTGATGT
>NW_025240609.1:0-3553 GCF_018294505.1 Triticum aestivum
GACCCGACTTTAGTCACCATCTATATAATATGTATATATGTATAGTATATACCCGTTGTCGTGGATTTGTCATGGCAGATGTCCTTGTGAAAGGACTTAGTCGTGGAGCCATCGCTTCGGGTTAGCTTGAAGGGGTTAAAGCGGACACAAAGACACAAGGGTTTATACTAGTTCGGCCCCTTTGATGAAGGTAAAAGCCTACGTCTAGTTGTGATGGAATTGATGTGGTTTCGATGGCTAGGGAGAAAAAACAAGCTTCGCCTAGGCTCGAGTTGTTGTTGTCTGTCCTTGAACCGCCGCCGGGTCGTCCCCTTATATACACGGGTGACGCCCGTCGGTCCACAGAGTCCCACACCGGTTCATACTCGTATCCCGGTTGGTCTCTCTCTATTCCTAACTTACAATGCAAGTTTACATACCAGGCCGGTTTACGGCTACAGGTTCTAAACCGACTACAGGCCTTGGGCCTTCATCTTCTTAATCACCTTTATACTACTAATGAAGTTAACCCGGCCCAGGTAGGCCGGTTCACGCCCAGTGGTAATATCCCCAACATTAGGCCCCAGATTGATTTGAACTGGTTCATGTCAATCTTTCACAAAAATCTTTGTCTTCAACATCTTCTGGTAATTGGTAAACCGCCATGTCGTCATCATCTCGGATTGCTGTAAACCGGCATAATGTCATCATGTAGTTAACATTTATGACACCTTCTTTTATTAATAGATCTGTGATACCCAAGGTTGCAGCTCCACTTCCGAATCTTGTGGCTCCTGGATTCGCGCGCCTGACACACGTCCTTTGCCTTATAAATAGGACCGAGGGGTCATTTTCTTTCCTCCCCTTCGTCTCTTTCTCTTCATCTTCCTCGCGTCGCCAGCCTCGGAGCTCCGCCGCCGCCGTTGACCTCTGCACCGTCTTGGGCCGCTGCATCAACCTGAACGCACCAGAGCACCGCGGTAGCCTTCCGCGTCTTCTTCGACTCTGGTAAGCCTTCTGTTCTTCTTAACATAGATCTATTCTAGGGTTTCATGTTCTTGCCGTGTTCATCACTTGTTCATACTCGTACCTAGACTCCTGAACATATCTGTGAAACCCTGCTCTGACTAGCAGCAGCTTTTTAGCATCCGCCTATAGTTTTACGCTCAAGTCTATAGATCTCATCCACATTCCTGCCCATTGATTCACTTCTGTTCTGCTTTAACCTTTTGAATATTTTCTGTTTTTCTGAACTTGCTTCAGATCCATTGCTGCAATAAGACTTTGTGAAACCTGTTTCTGCATACATTAGTCCCCTTGTTGAACCGCCAGAACTCTTTAGCCATATGATGCCACTTCATAAAAATCCGGTTTAAATATACTGCCTCCGGTTTAGCTTTGTTCATACCAGCACCTTCTTTTATCCAACATGTTCTTGAACCGGAATCACCTATTTCTTATAGATCTCACCATGGCCAAACAAGTATATGAATGCAACTGGGTTCCTTCTCGCGTCACAGAAACTCAGCTGGATGACTTAGTTTCGATCGGCGCTTTAGACAGCAAAGAGACTATCCACTGGAGGGTTCCTGGTGATGAATGTCCTCCCACACCTCGAGAGGGAGAGGTTGTGATCTTTGCGGATCACTTAGCCCGGGGCTTCAAACCGCCCGGCTCTAAATTTTACCGGGATGTGTTAGCCAATTTTCAACTCCGCCCGCAAGATACTGGCCCCAATTCTGTTACCAACTTATGTCACTTCCAAGTGCTCTGTGAGGTATACCTTCAAGAGAAACCCATAGTTGAATTGTTCAGAGACTACTTCCACTTAAACCGCCGCACAGAATTCACTGACGGTCCCAATACCGAATTGGGCGATGTGGCAATTCAGAAAAGGAATGAAATCACTTATCCCCATGCCAGACTACACAGTCACCCCAAGGAGTGGAATGCAACATGGTTTTATTGCAAAGATACTTCCCCTGATGATGAAAATCCTTTGCCTGGCTTTCGTCCGGAGCGGCTCAGCAATACACACCCCTTCCCACAAAGGTTAAATGCCAAGGAAATGAGTAAATATGCCCCGCAATTATCCAAGCTCCGAGCCTTCATGGCCAACGGTTTAACAGGAGTGGACCTCGCACGTTGTTGGATATCATGGAGCATACTGCCTCTTAGCCGGCGCTCCGGTTTAATGTGCGTGTATACTGGTAGCATTGATGACCCACTCCAACACACCAACATCCAGCTCTTCGATGATGAAGTCACAGAGGCTGTGAAGAAAATGTTGAACGAACCAGAACACCTCTGTGCTCAAACCGGACTGTCCCCTTTCTGTGCTACCAACAAACCACCAGTTGTAAGTTTCTGATTGTGTTTTTTACTGAACCTGTTATTGCTATCTCTGTCTAACATCAATTGCTGCTTAACCAGGGTGATAATCCATTTTGGAGCAAGAAGCTTCCACAAGACAAACCGGAGAAAGCAGAACGGCCAATCCGGCCAAAGACCAAGGTCATCAAGAAGCCTGCTAAAAAGAGGAAAACCACTGCTTCATCTGATCCGGCTGTTGATGATGATGTGGGTAACTCGGACCCTGAGGTAGAACTCGATTCACTAGGCTTACTTTTTATGTGCCTTATTGATGATGATACTTGTCAGGACGACGCTAAAGCCAGTAATGCTGATGTCGCTGAGGTAATTATTCTCTCTTCCGATTCAGATCCTTTGCCTTTGCCAAAATTTCGCCAGGCAAACAGGAAAGTTAAATTTTCTCATCCTCTTGCTTATTTGGATCCTAAATTTCTTATGAAGACTCAGCAACATGAAGCTCGCCGCACAACCCGGCATAGCGGCCAGGTAGTTACCTCCGCCGGTTTACCAAACAGTCCGGTTCGAAAACGCCGCTCCGAGGTCTCCGACCTTTTTATTAATTTATGTCCTAAAGCGGGCTTCGTACGTCAACCTCTTAATCCGTCCGACTCCAATTATCAGGTTACTTCTCATTCTTCCTCTGGTGAATCGTCGGCCACTCAGCTGCCACCACTGAAAACGGTTCTTGGGTAAGCTAGACTGAACATATGCTTCTGGTATACCATGTTATAACTTATGATGTTTCTTGACTCTTTGTTTCTCTTTCAGGGCTAAACCTAAACTGAGCAAGAAAGCCCGCCTGGATAAAGCGGCCGAGGAAGACGCTGCCCCTGAACTGGATAAAACACCAGATCTTGAAGTGTTCGTTCCTAAAGATATTCCCAATGATCCTCCTTTGCAAGATGATGCTATTACTGATAAAAGGCCTATCGATACCTCAGTCCCTGTTGACTAGCCTGCCAGCTCTGTCCGGATTGATAGATCCCGCAGTCCTTCAAAGCCTGCCGATAAACCGACCGCGCCAACGCAAACCGGCGAGTCCAAGGATGATGACATTGTAATTACCGGCGTAGGTCGCTTTGAACCAGGGAATCCTGTCGCTTTGGCCAAGCATACTGTGAAAGAAGATTTTTCTGCCATGAACAAAGGCAAATGGGATGTTGATCTGGAAACATATGCTGCTCTGAGTGCCCGAGATCTT
>NW_025240610.1:0-3553 GCF_018294505.1 Triticum aestivum
GACCCGACTTTAGTCACCATCTATATAATATGTATATATGTATAGTATATACCCGTTGTCGTGGATTTGTCATGGCAGATGTCCTTGTGAAAGGACTTAGTCGTGGAGCCATCGCTTCGGGTTAGCTTGAAGGGGTTAAAGCGGACACAAAGACACAAGGGTTTATACTAGTTCGGCCCCTTTGATGAAGGTAAAAGCCTACGTCTAGTTGTGATGGAATTGATGTGGTTTCGATGGCTAGGGAGAAAAAACAAGCTTCGCCTAGGCTCGAGTTGTTGTTGTCTGTCCTTGAACCGCCGCCGGGTCGTCCCCTTATATACACGGGTGACGCCCGTCGGTCCACAGAGTCCCACACCGGTTCATACTCGTATCCCGGTTGGTCTCTCTCTATTCCTAACTTACAATGCAAGTTTACATACCAGGCCGGTTTACGGCTACAGGTTCTAAACCGACTACAGGCCTTGGGCCTTCATCTTCTTAATCACCTTTATACTACTAATGAAGTTAACCCGGCCCAGGTAGGCCGGTTCACGCCCAGTGGTAATATCCCCAACATTAGGCCCCAGATTGATTTGAACTGGTTCATGTCAATCTTTCACAAAAATCTTTGTCTTCAACATCTTCTGGTAATTGGTAAACCGCCATGTCGTCATCATCTCGGATTGCTGTAAACCGGCATAATGTCATCATGTAGTTAACATTTATGACACCTTCTTTTATTAATAGATCTGTGATACCCAAGGTTGCAGCTCCACTTCCGAATCTTGTGGCTCCTGGATTCGCGCGCCTGACACACGTCCTTTGCCTTATAAATAGGACCGAGGGGTCATTTTCTTTCCTCCCCTTCGTCTCTTTCTCTTCATCTTCCTCGCGTCGCCAGCCTCGGAGCTCCGCCGCCGCCGTTGACCTCTGCACCGTCTTGGGCCGCTGCATCAACCTGAACGCACCAGAGCACCGCGGTAGCCTTCCGCGTCTTCTTCGACTCTGGTAAGCCTTCTGTTCTTCTTAACATAGATCTATTCTAGGGTTTCATGTTCTTGCCGTGTTCATCACTTGTTCATACTCGTACCTAGACTCCTGAACATATCTGTGAAACCCTGCTCTGACTAGCAGCAGCTTTTTAGCATCCGCCTATAGTTTTACGCTCAAGTCTATAGATCTCATCCACATTCCTGCCCATTGATTCACTTCTGTTCTGCTTTAACCTTTTGAATATTTTCTGTTTTTCTGAACTTGCTTCAGATCCATTGCTGCAATAAGACTTTGTGAAACCTGTTTCTGCATACATTAGTCCCCTTGTTGAACCGCCAGAACTCTTTAGCCATATGATGCCACTTCATAAAAATCCGGTTTAAATATACTGCCTCCGGTTTAGCTTTGTTCATACCAGCACCTTCTTTTATCCAACATGTTCTTGAACCGGAATCACCTATTTCTTATAGATCTCACCATGGCCAAACAAGTATATGAATGCAACTGGGTTCCTTCTCGCGTCACAGAAACTCAGCTGGATGACTTAGTTTCGATCGGCGCTTTAGACAGCAAAGAGACTATCCACTGGAGGGTTCCTGGTGATGAATGTCCTCCCACACCTCGAGAGGGAGAGGTTGTGATCTTTGCGGATCACTTAGCCCGGGGCTTCAAACCGCCCGGCTCTAAATTTTACCGGGATGTGTTAGCCAATTTTCAACTCCGCCCGCAAGATACTGGCCCCAATTCTGTTACCAACTTATGTCACTTCCAAGTGCTCTGTGAGGTATACCTTCAAGAGAAACCCATAGTTGAATTGTTCAGAGACTACTTCCACTTAAACCGCCGCACAGAATTCACTGACGGTCCCAATACCGAATTGGGCGATGTGGCAATTCAGAAAAGGAATGAAATCACTTATCCCCATGCCAGACTACACAGTCACCCCAAGGAGTGGAATGCAACATGGTTTTATTGCAAAGATACTTCCCCTGATGATGAAAATCCTTTGCCTGGCTTTCGTCCGGAGCGGCTCAGCAATACACACCCCTTCCCACAAAGGTTAAATGCCAAGGAAATGAGTAAATATGCCCCGCAATTATCCAAGCTCCGAGCCTTCATGGCCAACGGTTTAACAGGAGTGGACCTCGCACGTTGTTGGATATCATGGAGCATACTGCCTCTTAGCCGGCGCTCCGGTTTAATGTGCGTGTATACTGGTAGCATTGATGACCCACTCCAACACACCAACATCCAGCTCTTCGATGATGAAGTCACAGAGGCTGTGAAGAAAATGTTGAACGAACCAGAACACCTCTGCGCTCAAACCGGACTGTCCCCTTTCTGTGCTACCAACAAACCACCAGTTGTAAGTTTCTGATTGTGTTTTTTACTGAACCTGTTATTGATATCTCTGTCTAACATCAATTGCTGCTTAACCAGGGTGATAATCCATTTTGGAGCAAGAAGCTTCCACAAGACAAACCGGAGAAAGCAGAACGGCCAATCCGGCCAAAGACCAAGGTCATCAAGAAGCCTGCTAAAAAGAGGAAAACCACTGCTTCATCTGATCCGGCTGTTGATGATGATGTGGGTAACTCGGACCCTGAGGTAGAACTCGATTCACTAGGCTTACTTTTTATGTGCCTTATTGATGATGATACTTGTCAGGACGACGCTAAAGCCAGTAATGCTGATGTCGCTGAGGTAATTATTCTCTCTTCCGATTCAGATCCTTTGCCTTTGCCAAAATTTCGCCAGGCAAACAGGAAAGTTAAATTTTCTCATCCTCTTGCTTATTTGGATCCTAAATTTCTTATGAAGACTCAGCAACATGAAGCTCGCCGCACAACCCGGCATAGCGGCCAGGTAGTTACCTCCGCCGGTTTACCAAACAGTCCGGTTCGAAAACGCCGCTCCGAGGTCTCCGACCTTTTTATTAATTTATGTCCTAAAGCGGGCTTCGTACGTCAACCTCTTAATCCGTCTGACTCCAATTATCAGGTTACTTCTCATTCTTCCTCTGGTGAATCGTCGGCCACTCAGCTGCCACCACTGAAAACGGTTCTTGGGTAAGCTAGACTGAACATATGCTTCTGGTATACCATGTTATAACTTATGATGTTTCTTGACTCTTTGTTTCTCTTTCAGGGCTAAACCTAAACTGAGCAAGAAAGCCCGCCTGGATAAAGCGGCCGAGGAAGACGCTGCCCCTGAACTGGATAAAACACCAGATCTTGAAGTGTTCGTTCCTAAAGATATTCCCAATGATCCTCCTTTGCAAGATGATGCTATTACTGATAAAAGGCCTATCGATACCTCAGTCCCTGTTGACTAGCCTGCCAGCTCTGTCCGGATTGATAGATCCCGCAGTCCTTCAAAGCCTGCCGATAAACCGACCGCGCCAACGCAAACCGGCGAGTCCAAGGATGATGACATTGTAATTACCGGCGTAGGTCGCTTTGAACCAGGGAATCCTGTCGCTTTGGCCAAGCATACTGTGAAAGAAGATTTTTCTGCCATGAACAAAGGCAAATGGGATGTTGATCTGGAAACATATGCTGCTCTGAGTGCCCGAGATCTT
>NW_025240611.1:0-3552 GCF_018294505.1 Triticum aestivum
GGAACCATATGTGCTAGTATTTGATTTATATGCAATTTGTGGTCAAAAATAACACTTAGTTTGCATATGTAGGTGTGGTTTACTTAGTGCCTTCTAAATCTCGGCCGTAACCACTGTCGATCGCCCGCACCGTCCCGTCTCCGGCACCACCTTGTGGTGAGGCTCTTGTTCATGAATGTTTTACATTACCAAATTGATGTTTGTGTGATTTGGATATATAGTTACTCGTATAATTATCTTACCCGTACGTTGTTTGTTATACATAGTGCCATGGTTTTGATATCCATCCCCGTTGACCCTCGTCCTTGTTATGATTCGGATGTGGTATATTCTCTTTTAAAACTAGTTGTTGAATTTCATGTTTATGACAAATTATGCCCATCAAGTTGACATAGATATTTTTATCTAGGAGGTATGTGAACCGAAAATTCCAACCGACCCTATTGTCGAGAGGTTAAATTTAGTTGAAAGAGAAAACGAGTATTTGAAAGAAAAATTGAAAAGAATTGAGGGGGAGAAGATGGAATTGGAGTTGCATGTTGCCGATGTCGTCGGTAATCACAAGATCAAGATGGAGAATATGCGGTTGAAGATTAGAAAGATTAGAAAATATGCCATTGATAGTGTGGCTTGGTATCATTATGCTGTTGGATCAATTATTACCTTAGTTGCGATCTTGATCGCATTTGTTGTTGCATTTAAATTCTTTAGCTAGAGAGTTATTTGTATGTTGCATTTAATTAAGTGTTGTATATGAACTTTATGTATGAACTTGTATTAATTTGGTCTATTCGGTGTTGTGTATAATGAAGATGAGCCGACAATGGATGTATGATGACCGATGCTCTCCCGGGTTCATTAATGGCGTGCATATTTTTCTGCTTGCCGCTGAGGCAAACAAGCGGGCGGATGGTTTTATGCCTTGTCCATGTGCTGGCTGTAAGAATGGTCACAATTACTCTACGTCAAGAACCATTCACGTCCACCTATTTGAGTCCGGTTTCATGCCCCACTATAATGTTTGGACCAAGCATGGAGAAAGGGGGGTTATGATGGAAGACAATGAAGAAGAAGAGGACGACGACATCTATCCTAGCCATGGGTTCCCTGAATACGATGATACAACAATGGGGGAAGAACCTGAGCCGGCAATGTGGGAAGAAGTTGAAGAAGAGGCATCAGATGAGCCCGCTGATGATCTAGGTCGGGCCATTGCGAATGCAAAGAGAAACTGACAAGTGATTTGGAGAGGAAGAAGTTGCAGCGCATGTTAGAGGATCACAAAAAATTGTTGTACCCGAATTGCGAAGCTGACAAAAAAAAGTTGGGCACCACACTGGAATTGCTGCAATGAAAGGCAGAGAATGGTGTATCTGACAAGGGATTCGGAAGGTTGCTGCTAATGATAAAGAATATGCTTCTAAAGGACAACGAATTGCCCGAGAGTACGTATGAAGCAAAGAAGGTTGTCTGCCCTCTAGGGTTAGAGGTGTAGAAGATACATGCATGCCCTAATGACTGCATCCTCTACCGCGGTGAGTACGAGGATTTGAACGCTTGCGCGGTAGGCGGTGCATTGCATTATAAGATCAGTCGCGATGACCCTGGTGATGTCGAGGGCGAGAGCCCCAGGAAGAAGATTCCTGCCAAGGTGATGTGGTATGCTCCTATAATACCACGGTTGAAATGTTTGTTCCAAAACAAAGAGCACGGGAAGGCGATGCGGTGGCACAGAGAAAACCGTAAGAAAGACATAAAGTTGAGAGTACCCGCTGACGGTTCGCAGTGGAGAAAAATCGGGAGAAAGTACAGGGAGGAGTTTGCAGGTGACCCAAGGAACGTATGATTTGGTCTAAGCGCAGATGGCATTAATCCTTTTGGGGAGCAGAGCAGCAACCATAGCATGTGGCCTGTGACTCTATGTTTGTATAACCTTCCTCCTTGGTTGTGCATGAAGCGGAAGTTCATTACGATGCCAGTGCTCATCCAAGGCCCTAAGAAACCCGGCAGCAACATTGATGTGTACCTAAGGCCATTAGTTGAAGAACTATTACAGCTGTGGAATGGAACAGGTGTATGTGCGTGGGATGAGCATGGACAGGAAGAATTTGACCTAAAGGCGTTGCTGTTCGTGACCATCAATGATTGGCCTGCTCTCAGTAACCTTTCAGGACAGACAAACAAGGGATACCGTGGATGCACGCACTATTTGGATGATACCGACAGTATATATTTGGAGAGTTGTAGGAAGAATGTGTACCTGGGACATCGTCGATTTCTTCCAAGTAGCCATCCCGTAAGAAAGAAAGGCAAGCATTTCAAAGGTGAGGCGGATCACCGGACGAAGCCTCGCCACCGTACTGGTGCTGATGTACATGATATGGTCACGGATTTGAAGGTAATCTTTGGAAAGGGTCCCGGCAGACAACCTGTTCCGTAGGACGCTGACGGACGCGCACCCATGTGGATGAAGAAATCTATATTTTGGGACCTGCCCTATTGGAAAGACCTAGAGGTCCGCTCCGCAATCGACGTGATGCACGTGACGAAGAATCTTTACGTGACCCTGCTTGGCTTCTTGGGCATGTATGGGAAGACAAAAGATACACCAGAGGCACGGGAGGACCAGCAACGTATGCACGGAAAAGACGACATACATCAGGGTCAGGCCAGCTACGCTCTTACCGAAGAAGAGAAGGAAATCTTCTTTCAATGCCTGCTCAGCATGAAGGTACTGTCTGGCTTCTCGTCAAATATAAAGGGAATAATAAATATGGCAGAGAAAAAGTTCCAGACTCATGACTGCCATGTGATTATGACGCAACTGCTTCCGGTTGCATTGAGGGGGCTTCTACCGAAAAATGTTCGATTAGCCATTGTGAAGGTATGTGCATTCCTCAATGCAATCTCTCAGAAGGTAATCGATCCAGAAATCATATCAAGGTTACAGAATGATTTGGTGCAATGTCTTGCCAGTTTCGAGTTGGTGTTCCCACCATCCTTCTTTAACATCATGACGCACGTCCTAGTTCACCTTTGCGAAGAGATTAACATTTTGGGTCCTGTATTTGTACACAATATGTTCCCCTTTGAGAGGTTCATGGGAGTCTTGAAGAACTATGTTCATAACCGTGCTAGTCCAGAAGGAAGCATCTCGAAGGGCCATGAAAATGAGGAGGTCATTGAGTTTTGTGTTGACTTTATTCCTGACCTTAAGCCGATTGGTGTTCATGAATCGCGGCATAAGGGCAGACTAGATGGAAAAGGCACGCTAGGAGGGGATCAAATAATATGTATGGATGGGCATTCTCTCACTGAAGCACACTACATAGTTCTACAGAATTCCGCGTTGGTGGCTCTGTATATGGAGGAACACAAGAATTTTCTACACTCCAAACACCCGGAGAAGTCTGACGACTGGATTACACGTGAACAAACGATGACTTTCGCCGGTTGGTTGCAGAAACGTGCCATGCATGATGGCGATATTGAAGATGACTTGTACTCGCTGTCCCATTTACCATCTTCGAATATAATGACTTTCAAAGGGTA
>NW_025240612.1:0-3551 GCF_018294505.1 Triticum aestivum
TAGTCTAGCATGTCGGTTAAAATATCAACAATGGCTACCAAGTGGGTGGTGGGTGGGCTTTGAATTTCTTCGTCGTCCGCATCCCAACCGTCCTAACCGCAGTCCGGCCAGGGCTCTCCTGATAACAAGAGATATTTTAGCGAACTCAAGATGTCATCGAAAGGTGAGTGTTGGAAGACGTCCGCTGCGGTGAACGCCATGATCAGCGCCCAATCGGATTCGATCAGGGCGGGCGCGGGAGGTTCGGAGTCCGGCGAGGAGTCCGGCACCTTGGAGTCACAAGCTTTATGAGGGACAAAGTCAGTGTTCGGCTCTTTCGCCGTAGAGGTTGCAGCCCCCGAGGCGGTGTCTAGGCATCCATCCTTGATCTGCGGAGCTGGCTCCGAATTGAAGATCGGAGCGGTTTCGAGTGCGGCCTCCAGGGTACTGTCCGGCGGCAGAGCTAAATCATGCCCGACATGACAGTGCGGCACGCTCGGCTATGGCTCGAATCCGTCGAAGATCAAGTCCCCGCGGATGTCAGCTGTGAAGTTCAAACTTCCAAATCTGACCTGACGGCCAGGGGCGTAGCTTTCGATCTGCTCCAGTTGGCCAAACGAATTGGCCCGCAGTGCAAAGCCGCCGAATACGAAGATCTATCCGGGGAGGTAGGTCTCACCCTGGACTACGTCGTTGATGATGATCGAAGAAGCCATCGAGCCTATCAGTGACGACACAGAGGAACTCTCAATGAAAGCACCAATGTCGATGTCAAAACCGGCGGATCTCGGGTAGGGGGTCCCGAACTGTGCGTCTAGGCGGATGGTAACAGGAGACGAGGGACACGATGTTTTTACCCAGGTTCGGGCCCTCTTGATGGAGGTAAAATCCTACATCCTGCTTGATTAATATTGATTATGTGGGTTACAAGAGTAGATCTACCATGAGATCAAGGAGGCTAAACCCTAAAAGCTAGCCTATGGTATGATTGTTGTTCGTCCTATGGACTACAGCCATCCGGTTTATATAGACACCGGAGAGGGCTAGGGTTACACAGAGTCGGTTACAAAGGTAGGAGATCTACATATTCGTATTGCCAAGCTTGCCTTCCACGCCAAGGAAAGTCCCATCCGGACACGGGATGAAGTCTTCAATCTTGTATCTTCATAGTCTTGGAGTACGGTCGATGATGATAGTTCGGCTATCCGGACACCCCCTAGTCCGGAACTCCCTCAGTAGCCCCTGAACCAGGCTTCAATGACGACAAGTCCGCCGCACATATTGTCTTCGGCGTTGCAAGGCGGGTTCCTCCTCCGAATAATTTTATAGAAGATTGTGACCAGGATAGTGTCCGGCTCTGCAAAAATAAATTCCACATACCACTGTAGAGAGAATAGTATTACACAAGATCAATCTGTTGACGTATTCTGTGGCGTGACGTCACACCACTTCCAAGCCTTTACTTGAATTGTTTTTATTGTTCCACCTCAGCGCGTTTTAGCGAGGCAGTTTCCTTGGCACGTCTTGTCGAAGCAGAGATCGTGTTCCCCTTATTCCGGGATTCCCATCAATACGGATGTGGGTAACCCAACCGCACCATTAATTGTGACGCTTGGGAGATAAGCAAGTTTTACCAGGCCGGTGGGGACGCGTGTTTCCGTCCGCCCATATAAGGGGATAAAGATCCAACCTTTTTACCTGCGCCTTCTTCCTCCTTGGCTTATCCATCTCTGCGAACTCGAGCTCCAGCGCCTAATTCCGCACTTCTCACCTCAACCTTCTCCAACTATGTCCGGAGCGGGAGGCAAGTGGATGGCCTCCTCCGTCACGGAGGGGCAGATCCAGAAGCTGCGCGACGCCGGATACTTGTCCAGCGACATCGCGCATCGGCTTCCCGATGAGGGAGAGCTCATCCCCACCCCCACGCCCCATGAGAGGTTAGTGTTTCTTCCCCATTTCCTCCGCGGACTGGGCTTCCCACTTCATCCCTTCGTCCGGGGGCTCATGTTCTACTACGGCGTGGATTTCCATGATCTGGCCCCGAATTTCATCCTCAACATCTCGGCGTTTATCGTCGTGTGCGAGGCCTTCCTCTGCATCCAACCCCACTTCGGCTTGTGGCTCAAGACCTTCAGTGTCAAGCCGAAGGTTGTGAAGGGCAGCCAAGCGGAGTGCGGAGGCACCATGGTGGGCAGGATGTCCCGCGTTACGTGGCTAGAAGGCACTTTCGTGGAAACCATCAAGGGGTGGAAATCGGGGTGGTTCTACATCACCGAGCCGCGTGACGCCGATTGGGCAGCGGCCCCCGAATTCAGATCTGGCATCCCTACACGGCTCACCTCCTGGAAAGAGAGTGTCCTGATCTGGGGGAATTCGGAGGAGCTGACCGGACTCCAAGCCTGTATCCAGAAGCTGGTGGACAAGAAGCTCAAGCTTGTTAACGTAGTCCAGGTCATGCTCATCCGCCGGATTCTCCCGTGCCAACGACGGGGCTTCAACATGTGGGAGTTCGATCCAGCGCAGCACCAGACCCTGAGCGGGCTCTTCGACACTATGTACGAGGATGTCTGGTAGGTGCTGTTCAATGGCGCCGAAGCTCCCGCATCCGCTACCGAAGATCGCGGATTCTGCTCGCAGCATCCAGCTGACGAGGTAAGTGATTTCATCCTTTAAGGGATGTGTGTTTTCCATAGTTTGACTCTATGCGGGATCTAAACTCCCTTTCCTTTGACAGGTCTGGCTGAAGAAGGCCGAACGGACTATCTATCCGGCCCCATTGCCAGAGGATCCAGCGGACGCCCGCTTAACGGGGCTGCTGGCTCCGGCACCCCACGTGGTGCCGGAGAAGAAGGCCAAGAAGAAGGCCATGGGGACTCGGAAGACTTCCCGTTTTCAGGTGCTATCGGATGATGAATCCGAGGCCGACTCCTCCCACCAAGACGAGGAGGAGAAGAAAGCCTCTCCCCCAGCGGGGGGAGCGAAGAAAACGAAGGCCTCCCCAACAAGGGAAGCCGAAGGGTCCAAGAGGGGAAAACTCTTCCCCTGGACCGCTCCGCTAATGCCAGTGACGACGACGAGGACTGGCCTCCAAGGGCCAAGCCCCTGGCGAGATCGTAAGTATCCGGACTCCCGAATAACTTCAAGGTTTTTTCTTTTCGCCACATAATGTCTTTCTAATGCCGCATACAACCCTGCACTCCGCCCAAGGATGATCTTCCCGTTTCGTCGAGCGGGTCCTTGGGTGCGTCGGATATGGATTCCCTTTCGACTGCCTCCACCCCCCGTGCCGCGGACAACGCCGAGGTGGGGTCCCAGGAAGGGACCTACCAGGAGGAGGAGGCCCCGGAGGTGTCGCAGGACAACCTCCCGGACTTTGCACCGGACTCAGCCCCGGAGGCCACAGTGGCTCCGGAGTCCGGCGGGCGACCCCTTCGTAAGAAGGGCAAGACCGCAATGCCGGCTGCCTCCATCCAACCGGAGGTGCCGGACAATTTGCTGGAGGCGCTCAATGGCGCCTCCATCAAAGAGGAACACCGCACTGTTATGAGTGCGGTGATTCAGAAGGTTCAGCT
>NW_025240613.1:0-3551 GCF_018294505.1 Triticum aestivum
GACACAAGGAACAAGTTTGCACAACCAGATGAAGAAGCACCTTTTGGACGACACTTGAAGGAAGTCACTAGGTACCTGAACATTGGAATACCAAGCTTCACCGGGACTTACAACGCCACATTACTAGAAGAGGAGGGATGGATGATTCAAGTTCAAGTTCCAGGAAAGACATTCACGCCAGTCACTAAACCCATAGAGTTTTCCTTCGATGCACCAACCTGGAGTCTAGGAAAGAGTATGGCAGCTCACATCACCATGGGATGCATTGGAGAAGTTTATCATAAGGAGCTTAAGGATACTATCTATCATATTTGTGGGCGCCGAGACGAGCAATGGGAGATGATCAGCACCAGGAAGGATAGATCAATTGCAGCTTTCATCCAGGAGTTAAACCAACATATTCGTCGCTAGGAGAACTAGATGTGCGCAAGAGTGATAGATATGAAGAAGGCAATGACTAGGATCACGGAACTGGAGGAAGAACTCAAGGCTACTCGTGAAGATTATGAGGAGGAAATCATCGTACTAGTGGAGAAGAATGACGATCTAGAAAGGAAGCTAGGAGTATTCCCGGGAGACCCCGCACCAGGACGAGAAGACGAAGAACCCAAGGAGATTCACCCGGAGGACTACATTATCATCGACAACACCGACTCAGACCCCGACAATAGTGATGATGACTATGAAGACGAAGCTGGAGCAGACATCATGGAGTCTTCAACCGAAGAATATTTTTAGTAGACCACCACATCAGTAGTAGTATTCCACCATGTAAATAATATAGTCCGAGCACTTTTGTAATGATAGTTAGATCGATTGTATGCCCTTGCTTGATTGATTGAGTGAAATGTTTGTGTTTGTCTCATGTGCATATGGGGGTAGTGTTTTTCTCATTAGACCTCATTCTATTCTAATCTCTCCCCTCTAAACCCATCAGATGCCTCCGAGACGTGACCCCGAATTTACCTTCCCACCGGAGCTCACTCAGTTAATCCAGCAGCAGAATACCCTGATGCAGTTGTTAGTTCAGAACCAAGGTAACAACAATAACAACAACAACAATCCGCCGCCACCACCACCAGTTGATAGTTTAGCCCGCTTTCTAAGGTTGCAACCGCCAGTGTTTTCCAGTAGCACCGAGCCCATAGTAGCAGATGATTGGCTCCGCAGGATTGGAAGGGAGTTAATCACTGCAGGATGTACCGATGCTGAGAAGGTGCATTTTGCCGCACATCAGTTGGATGGACCAACAACCTCATGGTGGGAGAATTACACTGTCACCTACCATATAGCCACGGTGACATGGTATCAGTTTCAGCATGCTTTCCGTACAACCCATGTCTCAACTGGAGCTATGAGTATGAAGAAGCGTGAGTTTCGCAACTTACACTAGGGGAACCGTAATTTGGCTCAGTACGCGGATGAGTTTAGCAAGTTTTCTCGCTATGCGCCTGATGATGTGGCCAGAGATGCCGCAGAGCAGGAGAAGTTTATGGAAGGGTTGAATGATGAGATGAGCATGCAGTTGATGGTGGCAACATTCAACAACTACCAGGAGTTCGTAGATAAGGCTCTTATGAATGAAGGGATGCAGCAGCAGATTGAGAGCCATAAGAGGAAGTATGGACAAGGAAGGTACAATTTAGGAACTCAGCAGAAGCCTCGCCTAACCCCGAACTCGGGAGGACTTGTTCATAACCATGGAGGCCACACCCACAATGGAGGAAGTAACCATAATCATACAGGCCCAAGGAATGGGAATGGGAATGGAGCAAGCAACAATCAGAACCGTTCCAATCCAGCCACACCCGCCAAGAGAGATCTAAGCCACGTTACTTGTTTCAAGTGCGGGAAGACTGGACACTATGCCATGGAGTGCCCTGAAGCAAAGAATGGAAATGGCAATGGGAGTGCTGGAAAGAAGCCCAATCCATTCAACAAAGGACAAGTGAACCGCGTCAATGTGGAGGAGGTTGAAGAGCAGCCAAACGCGGTTATTGGTAAGTTTTTGGTTAAGTACTTTACGGCCCTTGTTCTTTTTGATACTGGTGCATCGCATTCATACATATCAAGGGAATTCGTGGATAACTTTAAACTACCGACCCAAACCCTTAGGACCCATTTGTTAGTAAGTTCACCTGGAGCAGAGTATATGGCTAGTCGATGGTGCGACCAGATACCCCTAACCATTGGTAGCCATGTTTTTCCGTCCGACCTAATAATCTTGGAGTCACAAGGATTGGATGTGATATTAGGCATGGACTGGATGTCAAAGTATGGAGGAAGCATTGACTGTGTTAGTAAGTCAATTTGTCTCACCACCCCTAAGGGAAAAAGGATCAAGTATGTATCTAGGCATGCGCCAAGAAGTAGCCAAGTGAATACCCTCACGGGAGTTGTTCAGGAGGAAGTGCGTGTAGTGAAGGATTACCCGGATGTTTTTCCAGAAGAGTTACCAGGCATGCCACTGTATCGAGACATTGAGTTTTTGATAGAGCTATTGCCAGGCACCGGGCCTATATCGAAGAGACCATATCGGATGCCCGCAAATGATCTGGAGGAGATTAAGAAACAGATCAAGGAGTTATTGGAGAAAGGATACATTCGATGGAGCTCATCACCATGGGGAGCCCCAGTGCTTTTGGTCGAGAAGAAGGATAATTCTCTAAGAATGGTTGTTGATTATCGCACGTTAAATGAGGTGACGATCAAAAGCAAATACCCACTGCCAATTATCAATGATTTGTTTGACCAGCTGCAAGGAGCTAGGGTGTTTTCAAAGATCTACCTGTGATCTGGATATCACCAGCTGAACGTACGAGAGAAGGATATACCAAAGACAACATTCACCACACGGTACGGGTTGTATGAATATACGGTCATGTCATTTGGACTGACTAACGCCCCTGCCTACTTCATGAGCATGATGAACAAAGTATTCATGGAATATTTGGATAAGTTTGTTGTGGTGTTCATTGATGATATAATGGTATACTCGAAGAACGAGGAGGAGCACGAAGAGCATTTGCGTTTAGTTCTCGAGAAACTCATGGAACATCAGTTGTATGCCAAGTTCAGCAAATGCGAGTTTTGGCTGAAGGAAGTTGGATTCCTTGGACATGTTATATCAGGAGAAGGTGTAGCAGTAGATCCTACCAAGGTTCAGTCAGTCACTGAATGGTTGGCACCCACTTCAGTTAGCGAGATCCGCAGTTTTCTTAGACTCGCAGGATACCATCGAAGATTCATTGAGAATTTTTCCAAAGTTGCGAAGCCAATAACGGAGTTATTGAAGAAGGATACCAAATTTAAATGGACGGAAGAATGTGAAGCAAGTTTTTAGGAGTTTAAGAAACGTTTGACTACAAGCCCAGTGTTGATTCTGCCGGATATACGTAAGGAGTTCCAAGTGTATTGTGATGCCTCTCGCCTAGGACTTGGACGTGTGCTTACGCAGGACGGAAGAGTTGTTTCGTATGCCTCGCGAGAACTGAAACCACACGAGTTGAATTATGCCACGCATGATTTGGAGTTGGCTGCCGTAGTGCATG
>NW_025240614.1:0-3551 GCF_018294505.1 Triticum aestivum
GACACAAGGAACAAGTTTGCACAACCAGATGAAGAAGCACCTTTTGGACGACACTTGAAGGAAGTCACTAGGTACCTGAACATTGGAATACCAAGCTTCACCGGGACTTACAACGCCACATTACTAGAAGAGGAGGGATGGATGATTCAAGTTCAAGTTCCAGGAAAGACATTCACGCCAGTCACTAAACCCATAGAGTTTTCCTTCGATGCACCAACCTGGAGTCTAGGAAAGAGTATGGCAGCTCACATCACCATGGGATGCATTGGAGAAGTTTATCATAAGGAGCTTAAGGATACTATCTATCATATTTGTGGGCGCCGAGACGAGCAATGGGAGATGATCAGCACCAGGAAGGATAGATCAATTGCAGCTTTCATCCAGGAGTTAAACCAACATATTCGTCGCTAGGAGAACTAGATGTGCGCAAGAGTGATAGATATGAAGAAGGCAATGACTAGGATCACGGAACTGGAGGAAGAACTCAAGGCTACTCGTGAAGATTATGAGGAGGAAATCATCGTACTAGTGGAGAAGAATGACGATCTAGAAAGGAAGCTAGGAGTATTCCCGGGAGACCCCGCACCAGGACGAGAAGACGAAGAACCCAAGGAGATTCACCCGGAGGACTACATTATCATCGACAACACCGACTCAGACCCCGACAATAGTGATGATGACTATGAAGACGAAGCTGGAGCAGACATCATGGAGTCTTCAACCGAAGAATATTTTTAGTAGACCACCACATCAGTAGTAGTATTCCACCATGTAAATAATATAGTCCGAGCACTTTTGTAATGATAGTTAGATCGATTGTATGCCCTTGCTTGATTGATTGAGTGAAATGTTTGTGTTTGTCTCATGTGCATATGGGGGTAGTGTTTTTCTCATTAGACCTCATTCTATTCTAATCTCTCCCCTCTAAACCCATCAGATGCCTCCGAGACGTGACCCCGAATTTACCTTCCCACCGGAGCTCACTCAGTTAATCCAGCAGCAGAATACCCTGATGCAGTTGTTAGTTCAGAACCAAGGTAACAACAATAACAACAACAACAATCCGCCGCCACCACCACCAGTTGATAGTTTAGCCCGCTTTCTAAGGTTGCAACCGCCAGTGTTTTCCAGTAGCACCGAGCCCATAGTAGCAGATGATTGGCTCCGCAGGATTGGAAGGGAGTTAATCACTGCAGGATGTACCGATGCTGAGAAGGTGCATTTTGCCGCACATCAGTTGGATGGACCAACAACCTCATGGTGGGAGAATTACACTGTCACCTACCATATAGCCACGGTGACATGGTATCAGTTTCAGCATGCTTTCCGTACAACCCATGTCTCAACTGGAGCTATGAGTATGAAGAAGCGTGAGTTTCGCAACTTACACTAGGGGAACCGTAATTTGGCTCAGTACGCGGATGAGTTTAGCAAGTTTTCTCGCTATGCGCCTGATGATGTGGCCAGAGATGCCGCAGAGCAGGAGAAGTTTATGGAAGGGTTGAATGATGAGATGAGCATGCAGTTGATGGTGGCAACATTCAACAACTACCAGGAGTTCGTAGATAAGGCTCTTATGAATGAAGGGATGCAGCAGCAGATTGAGAGCCATAAGAGGAAGTATGGACAAGGAAGGTACAATTTAGGAACTCAGCAGAAGCCTCGCCTAACCCCGAACTCGGGAGGACTTGTTCATAACCATGGAGGCCACACCCACAATGGAGGAAGTAACCATAATCATACAGGCCCAAGGAATGGGAATGGGAATGGAGCAAGCAACAATCAGAACCGTTCCAATCCAGCCACACCCGCCAAGAGAGATCTAAGCCACGTTACTTGTTTCAAGTGCGGGAAGACTGGACACTATGCCATGGAGTGCCCTGAAGCAAAGAATGGAAATGGCAATGGGAGTGCTGGAAAGAAGCCCAATCCATTCAACAAAGGACAAGTGAACCGCGTCAATGTGGAGGAGGTTGAAGAGCAGCCAAACGCGGTTATTGGTAAGTTTTTGGTTAAGTACTTTACGGCCCTTGTTCTTTTTGATACTGGTGCATCGCATTCATACATATCAAGGGAATTCGTGGATAACTTTAAACTACCGACCCAAACCCTTAGGACCCATTTGTTAGTAAGTTCACCTGGAGCAGAGTATATGGCTAGTCGATGGTGCGACCAGATACCCCTAACCATTGGTAGCCATGTTTTTCCGTCCGACCTAATAATCTTGGAGTCACAAGGATTGGATGTGATATTAGGCATGGACTGGATGTCAAAGTATGGAGGAAGCATTGACTGTGTTAGTAAGTCAATTTGTCTCACCACCCCTAAGGGAAAAAGGATCAAGTATGTATCTAGGCATGCGCCAAGAAGTAGCCAAGTGAATACCCTCACGGGAGTTGTTCAGGAGGAAGTGCGTGTAGTGAAGGATTACCCGGATGTTTTTCCAGAAGAGTTACCAGGCATGCCACTGTATCGAGACATTGAGTTTTTGATAGAGCTATTGCCAGGCACCGTGCCTATATCGAAGAGACCATATCGGATGCCCGCAAATGATCTGGAGGAGATTAAGAAACAGATCAAGGAGTTATTGGAGAAAGGATACATTCGACGGAGCTCATCACCATGGGGAGCCCCAGTGCTTTTGGTCGAGAAGAAGGATAATTCTCTAAGAATGGTTGTTGATTATCGCACGTTAAATGAGGTGACGATCAAAAGCAAATACCCACTGCCAATTATCAATGATTTGTTTGACCAGCTGCAAGGAGCTAGGGTGTTTTCAAAGATCTACCTGTGATCTGGATATCACCAGCTGAACGTACGAGAGAAGGATATACCAAAGACAACATTCACCACACGGTACGGGTTGTATGAATATACGGTCATGTCATTTGGACTGACTAACGCCCCTGCCTACTTCATGAGCATGATGAACAAAGTATTCATGGAATATTTGGATAAGTTTGTTGTGGTGTTCATTGATGATATAATGGTATACTCGAAGAACGAGGAGGAGCACGAAGAGCATTTGCGTTTAGTTCTCGAGAAACTCATGGAACATCAGTTGTATGCCAAGTTCAGCAAATGCGAGTTTTGGCTGAAGGAAGTTGGATTCCTTGGACATGTTATATCAGGAGAAGGTGTAGCAGTAGATCCTACCAAGGTTCAGTCAGTCACTGAATGGTTGGCACCCACTTCAGTTAGCGAGATCCGCAGTTTTCTTAGACTCGCAGGATACCATCGAAGATTCATTGAGAATTTTTCCAAAGTTGCGAAGCCAATAACGGAGTTATTGAAGAAGGATACCAAATTTAAATGGACGGAAGAATGTGAAGCAAGTTTTTAGGAGTTTAAGAAACGTTTGACTACAAGCCCAGTGTTGATTCTGCCGGATATACGTAAGGAGTTCCAAGTGTATTGTGATGCCTCTCGCCTAGGACTTGGACGTGTGCTTACGCAGGACGGAAGAGTTGTTTCGTATGCCTCGCGAGAACTGAAACCACACGAGTTGAATTATGCCACGCATGATTTGGAGTTGGCTGCCGTAGTGCATG
>NW_025240615.1:0-3550 GCF_018294505.1 Triticum aestivum
TTTGCAAAAAAGTCGGAAATTCATGTTTGTAAATTTTGCTAACAACTAGACCACATATCACATGGGAATCTTATTTTCTTTTATTTTTTTGACACTTCTATCATTTTCTTTTATTTTTTTGAAACTGAAAAGGCGGTCCACGGTGCGCCATTAGTAGTTTTGAAAAAATAAATAATTTTTTTTACTAATGGCGCACCATGGGATGTGGTGCGCCATTAGTATTTGCACACTAATGGTGCACCAACACATGGTGCGGCATTAGTATTTAGTAATGGCGCACCACATGTACATTGCGCCATTAGTGTCCATCCCATCTATATCACTTTTCCTAGTAGTGGAGAGAGTGTCCTCTCTATCATTTCATTTCCAATGTAGATAAAGAAAGTGCTTCTCTTTGTTAATGTAGGTTTCATCAACTAGTCCCATTGTTAATGTTTAAGCGTTTCTGCAAACTGGGGTGCTTAATTTTAGTTGATATGTACAAAAATAGAGATTTGAATGTCTCCAGGCGCCTCCTTGTACTACCGCTGTACACTAATGTTCATCACTGGCAGAAGGTGTATCTGGGAGACTTGGGACGATTTCCAGTATGAGGCGTACCACATGAGGCGTCGCAGGGCCCATCTCCCCCTCGCAGCATGGCATACTATGATACTATCACAATATTTTGTTCTATTTATTTTCTATGTTTCATCAACTAATGCCACTATAATGTAATCACGCTTTTTCATTATCTGTGCGAACAGGGTTATCCAGCTGCATTTTGGTGGAACTGCACAAATGTACGTATGGAACCGACATATATGCAGAGTGCGAGGTATTCCCTTTATCTTTGAAGGGAGACGCAATGACATGGTATAGGCTATGTGATGATACGATATTTTGGAATTATAAGCGACTGAAGTTGGAATTTCACCAGAAGTACTATCCTATGCATCTTGTTCATAGTGATCGTAATTACATATATAATTTCTGGCCTTGCAAAGGAGAAAGCATCGCTCAAGCTTGGGGGAGTCTTAAGTAAATGTTATATTCATGCCCCAATCACGAGCTCTCTCTGGAAATGATTATTCAGAATTTTTATGCTCGGCTTTCTCTTGATAATCGCAACCTGCTCGATACTTCCTGTGCTGGTTCCTATATGCTAAAGACTATTGATTTCAAATGGGACTTATTGGAAAGAATTAAACGCAACTCTGAAGATTGGGGTTCCGACGATGGTAAGGAGTCAGGTATGACACGTAAGTTCGATTGTGTTAAATCTTTTATGGATACCGATGCTTTCCATGGATTTAGCTCTAAGTATGGACTTGACTCTGAGAGAGTAGCTACTTTTTGTGAAACTTTTGCTACTCACGTTGATCTCCCTAAAGAGAAGTGGTTTAAATATAATCCTCCGGTTGAAGTGAAAGTAGCTGCACCTATTACAGTCGAAGAAAAGACTATTACATGTAGTGATCCCATTATTCCTACTGCTTATGTTGAAAACCTCCTTTTCCTGTTAGGATAAAAGATCATGTTAAAGCTTCGACTGTTGTTCGTAAAAGTAATACTAGGACTTATACACCTCCTGAGCAAATTAATGTTGAACCTGGTATTGCTACGATTAAAGATCTCTTGGATGAGTACTTAGATGGACATGTTATCTCTTTCTTGGGTGAAACTGCTAATATTGCTAGACCCGATACTAAGACACGTAGACCTGTTGTAGGCACGCCTGTTATTTCTGTTAAAATAGGAGATCGTTGTTATCATGGCTTATGTGATATGGGTGCTAGTGCTAATGCAATACCTTATGATCTTTATAAAGAAATTATGCACGATATTACACCTGTTGAATTATAAGACATTGATGTTACTATTAAGATTGCTAATAGGGACACCATTAAACCTATTGGGATTGTTAGAGATGTTGAAGTCTTGTGTGGGAAGATTAAATACCCTGCTGATTTTCTTGTTCTTGCTTCCCCACAAGATGATTTTTGTCCCATTATTTTTGGTAGACCCTTCTTGAATACTGCTAGTGCTAAGATTAACTGTGAAAAGAATATTGTCACTGTTGGCATAGATGGTATGTCTCATTAATTTAGTTTCGCTAAGTTTAGTAGACAACCTCGTGAAAGGGAATCACCTAGTAAGGATGAAATCATTGGTCTTGCATCCATTGCTGTTCCTCCAACTGATCCGTTAGAACAATATTTGTTAGACCATGAAAACGATATGTTTATCAAGGAAAGGGAAGAAATAGATGAAGTGTTCCTTAAACAAGAACCTATGCTAAAACATAACCTTCCCGTTGAAATTCTTGGGGATCCCCCTCCACCCAAGGTTGACCCCGTGTTCAAACTCAAACCCTTACCTGATAATCTCAAGTATGCTTATCTTGATGAAAAAGAAATATATCCTGTTATTATTAATGCTAAACTTTCAGAGAAAGAAGAAGAAAGATTATTGAAAACTCTGAATAAGTACCGAGCTGCTATTGGATATACTCTGGACGATCTTAAGGGCATTAGTCCCACATTATGTCAACACAAAATTTCAGTGGAGAAAGATGCCAAACCAGTTAGAGATCCTCAAAGACAATTAAACCCCAAAATGAAGGAAGTGGTGAGAAAGGAGATTCTAAAACTCCTTGAGGCAGGTATTATTTATCCCGTTGCTGATAGTGAATGGGTAAGCCCTGTCCATTGTGTCCCTAAAAAGGGAGGTATTACCGTTGTTCCCTAATGATAAAGATGAATTAATCCTGCAAAGAATTATTACAGGCTATAGGATGGTAATTGATTTCCACAAGCTAAATAAAGCTACTAAGAAAGATCATTACCCTTTACCTTTTATTGATCAAATGCTAGAAAGGCTATCCAAACACACACATGTTTTCTTTCTAGATGGTTATTCTGGCTTCTATCAAATACCTGTGTCCGTGAAGGATCAATCTAAAACTACTTTTACTTGCCCTTTTGGTACTTTTGCTTATAGACGTATGCCTTTTGGTTTATGTAATGCACCTGCTACCTTTCAAAGATGCATGATGGCTATATTTTCTGATTTTTGTGAAAAGATTTGTGAGGTATTCATGGATGACTTCTCCGTCTATGGATCCTCTTTTGATGATTGCTTGAGCAACCTTGGTCGAGTTTTGCAGAGATGCGAAGACACTAGTCACGTCCTAAATTGGGAAAAGTGTCACTTTATGGTTAATGAAGGCATTGTCTTGGGGCACAAGATCTCCGAGTGAGGTATTGAGGTTGATAAAGCCAAAGTTGATGCTATTGAAAAGATGCCATGTTCCAAGGACATAAAAGGTATAAGAAGTTTCCTTGGTCATGCCGTCTTTCATAGGAGGTTCATTAAGGACTTTTCTAAAATCTCTAGGCCTCTGACTAATTTATTGCAAAAAGATATTCCTTTTGTCTTTGATGATGATTGTGTAGAAGCATTTGAAACACTTAAGAAAGCATTGATAACTGCACCTATTGTTCAGCCACCTGATTGGAATTTACCTTTTGAAATTATGTGCGATGCTAGTGATTATGCTGTAGGTGCT
>NW_025240616.1:0-3549 GCF_018294505.1 Triticum aestivum
AGAGGAGGAGGAGAGATCAAAGTGGGGATGCGGTTCTGAAATTTTCCTTATATAGCTAAGCCTTTAGTCCCGATTGGTGGCACCAACCGGGACCAATGACCGCCTTTAGTCCCGGTTGGTACCGTCAACCGGGACCAAAGGTCACTTTTCAGCAGCCCAAAGGGCGGGAAGCAGAGGGCTTTGGTCCCGGTTGGCGCCACCAACCGGGACTAAAGGAGGGGCATTGGTCCCAGTTGTAGCCACGAACCGGGACCAATGGTCGTGTGCTGGCACGGTGCGGCACGAAAGTTTAGTCCCACCTCGCTAGCTGAGAGGGGCGCGCAGTGGTTTATAAGTTCCACTGTCGCACCCCTCTCGAGCTCCTCTCCACTGCAGGCTTACGGGCCTACTTACTACCGCGTTGCCTGATGGGCCTACTGGGCCACCTGCGGGCCTGAATCCTGGCCCATGGTGGGTTTCTAGTCGTATTCAGGCCGTGGATGCCCAGTAGGAGGCACTTTTTTTCCCTTTACTTATTGTTGCTATTTTTATTTTTCCCCAGATTTTTTGTTTTGTTTTCTGCACTATTTATTTTCTTTTGTTTTTTTGCTTTATTTTTTAATTCTTTTTGCTTTTAGTTTTAGAACAATTTTAAACTTTCTGTTAGTGCCATTAGTTCTCAAATTTGAAAATACTTTTTTTTGTTATTTTGTTTTGTTTCGTGCTTTATTTATTTTATTTTGTTTCTACTTACAACAAAATACTTATTGTTGCTATTTTTATTTTTTCCCAGATTTTTTGTTTTGTTTTCTGCATTATTTATTTTCTTTTGCTTTTTTTGCTTTATTTTTTAATTCTTTTTTGCTTTTAGTTTTAGAAAAATTATAAACTTTCTGTTAGTGCCATTAGTTTTCAAATTTGAATACACTTTTTTGTTTTCCTTTTGCTTTATTTATTTTGTTTTTTCCAGTTTTTTTGTTTTCTTTTCTGCATTATTTATTTTCTTCTGTTTTCTGCATTAAAGCATTTTAAATGAACTCTGAAAAAGTTGAAAGTTGAAAGTTGGCATGGTATCACGAGGGCCGAACCATAATGGGCTGCCTTCGGTCCCGGTTCGTCCCACCAACTGGGGCCAATGGTGGTGGGCCAGGACCAAGGCCCATTGGTCCCGGTTCGTCCCACCAACCGGGACCAAAAGGTCCAGACGAACCGGGACCAATGGCCCACGTGGCCCAGCCGGCCCCCGGGGCTCACGAACCGGGTCCAATGCCCCCATTGGTCCCGGTTCTGGATTGAACCGGGACTAATGGGCTGATCCGGCTGGCCTAGACCATTTCCCCCTTTTTAGTCCCACCTCGCCAAGCGAGAGGCACTCGCAGCTGTTTATAAGCCATGAGTGCAGAGACAATGAAAAAGAGGCTCAATGCTCACCTGCACGTTGGTTCGCTTCAAGCCTTGAGGAATAGGGTAGACTGCACGGAGCTATGTGCAGTGCAGTTTACACTATTCCGAAAGGCTTGAAGCGAATTAACTAGCATTGCGCCTCTTCTTTATTTTTAATGACTTATTACCACACAGAAATAAATAGAAAAAATAAATATAGCAGAAAAGAAAAGAAAAACTATATAAAAAACTACTCAGAAATAAATAGAAGAAAAAATAGTTGTGATTAACTTTACTAAAATCTTTTTTATTTTTAATGACTTATTACAACTCATAAATAAATAGAAAAAAATAAATATAGCAGAAAAGAAAAAAAACTATATAAAAAACTACTCAGAAATGAGCATAGATGCGCTTATAGAGAAAATTAGACCTAAATTCATAAAAAATTTCTACTAACTTTAGAGAAATTCAATATGAATTTAGGTCAAATTCCATGTATAAGGGCATCTATTTTCACTTTGAGAGGAGCTCAACAAGGCAGAGAGGGAGGGGCTTATAAACCGTTGTGAGTGCCCTTCGGTTGGCGAGGTGGGACTAAACTCTGACCGCAACGAGGACCAACTGTCGTGGTTCTAAGTCTGACAATAAAATAGGGGGTAGGTATGGAGAGGCAAGATCCTAGGTATGGAGCTGTTGTGCACACAAGTGTTTTACGAGTTCAGGCCCTTCTCGGAGGAAGTAACAGCCCTACGTCTCAGAGCCCGGAGGCGGTCGACTGAATTATATGTTTGAGAGTTACAGGGGTGCGAACCCTTCTACTAGTGGAGGGGGGTGGCTTATATAGAGGACGGCATGACCCCAGCCAGCCAACGTAGCGGAGGGTTAAAGTACATTAAGGTCCGGCGTTACTGGTAACGCCTTACATAAAGTGTCTTCATGACCATAAAGACTACTTAATTACAGACCGTTTGGATTCAGAGTAGATCTTGAACTCCTGGTGGTCGAGTGAGTCTTCTTGGTCGAGTGTCTTCAGGTTCGTCGAGTGTCTTCTAGTCCGTCGTGTGGAGTTCCTCTTGGTCGACTGAAAGACGGCTTCTTCTAAAAGATGTCCTTGGGGAGGGTACCTTGGACAGGTTCATGACCCTACCCTAGGTACATGACTTCATCAGTAGCCCCTGAATGGATTGAGGTTTGAGTGAGGAAGGAATTGGCAATCTTTCCGACCTGCTTTCTGGTGTTGTAAAGGTGTTTTGCTCTGGATCAATGACTTTCAAGTGAGGGTGTCAACTCTCATTCAGTCGCCTTGATCCATTCTTTATATCTGTCGAGTGAACTTTATGAACTTGGAGATTTCCGAGCGACGGATCGCAGGAGATCTTCCGTCTGACAAGTTGCCTTGTGGTTAGCGGATTTAGTGGGATCCGAATTATGGGAAGCGTGCGAATGGGAGAAGACCGCGGTACTCGGATGGGATAAGGCAGGGACGCCTCGATTCCCGCGCCGCCTTTTTCGCCACGTATCGCCTGCGGGACTATTTCGGGATTTGACAGGATCGCCTGGGCCTACCTGTCGGCCACTCGGAAGTGACTCCATATAAGGAACCTGGCGGAGGTTTTTTTGAACAGTGCCTCCTCATTTTCCCCTCCCTCGTCTCCAGATTCATCCGCTGCACCCACCAACTGCCCAGCACCGCTGCTCCGTTCCAGCCTCGTCGGCGACAATGGTGAAAGAGAAGACGGCGTTTTTGGAGCGGGTGAAGAAGGCGGCGGCGAAGGTGAAGGGGAGAGCGACCAGTCGAGGGGGATCCTCGTCGCGGTCCTGTTTGCCGCAAGGTTGGATCCAGGTTGATTGGATCCGCTCAACCATCACCCAAAAGGATCTCGACGACCTGGCCAACGAAGGCCTAATTGCGCACGGGGCGGCGAGGCTCCCGGGGACGGAGTGGAAGCCACAGCCTCAGGAGGGTGAGTGTGTCCTCTTGGCGACTCATCTAGACCGTGGGTTCTCTCTACCGTCGCATCCTTTCTTTCGAGGGTTTCTGAATTTCTTCGGGGCTCAGCTCCACCACTTTACACCCAATTCCATTGCCTATCTCTCCGCTTTTGTATCTTTGTGTGAAAACATCTTGGGTTGTCGGCCGCACTAGGGCCTCTTCAAACACATATTCACTTGTCGTTCTCAGAC
>NW_025240617.1:0-3549 GCF_018294505.1 Triticum aestivum
ACTCCCTTGTTGACAACAACGCAATGGATAATTTTGCTTATCATCGGAAATGGATGGAACCCATGGTAAGTCCACTTTTGAAGATGATCCTGAACAACAACTACTAAGGTGCAAGCTGGGAACAAAATGCAAATGTTGGGAATGGTTCTGGTAACTAGGGAAGAACTCAACAGTCAAGAGTGGGTCCACTGTTTGAAAAGGTTATAACATAACCGAGGAACCTGGAAGCAAATCCTAGTTGACGCCAACGGTAAAACCTAGTGCTTGCGCGTGCTCTCAAGAACTTGAGCATCTCCATATTCATCAAGGTTTTACCAATATCCGTGTCAAGGATCCTGGCAACACAACATACCACCATGATGAATGGTGATGGATGATGCAGATGCAAAGGAAGATAATACTTTCTCAGGTTTCACCTTAGCGAGGCCAAGGGAACAAAATCTGGATGATCGACCGAGAGACATTTAGCACTCCGCTTCTAATGTTCTCCTTGATGTGCTAGGATAACCCATTTATTGATATGGTTTGGTATCTAGGAGATCAAGTAAAAGGTCGGAGTTCGGGAGCACAAGAATCCGTAAGGATTAACTATGGAGATAAATCCTACGAAATCCTCATGGGGAGGTGGCCAACTTTCTTCAATCGAGATACTACAATAATAGGTCTTCCGGCTGGATGTGTTGGCCACGACATCCACTTTAGCGGTTATCGAGGGACTAATATTATAGTTCTTGGAAAATGCTCCAACCATCATATCTGCCTGATATTCAGATCTGGTTGGTGTCAGGATATTCCAGACTCATCGAGTCTAGAAAGGAAAATGAAAGTTTGCAACACAAATCGACGAGACGACGTTGTGAGATTCTCGGGGAATGAACTATGATAGCAAGCTCCAAAACATGAGCCGGTTCTGCTACATATATGTGAGCATGTTGTCCAAGACAAGAATGACCACATAGTAGTCTTATAATAAAACACTATCGAGTTCAGGTTGGGGACCATCATTGAGGATATCGAAGTCCTTGCATAAGTCATGATTAGCTCTTAAGAAGGAACTTCTTCTCCTTGAACAAATCAATCAGTAGCTTGGTGTGCTAGGAATACAAATGGAGTGGAGGTAATTAATCTGCCAAACCATAGAATACTTCGCACATATGCATGACTGACTTGGGATGATTCCGGAGGAGGCAAAAACAAACTTTCTCGAATTCACGGCCGCAACTTGCATCAAATGCACGTGAACTTAGAGGAAGTCACTACTTACATCAAACATATCCTTCATGAGATAGTATGAAGAAAATGCTTTCAAAAGTTTCCAACACTAGCTCAATGTTCAACATGAATCATGGAGGAGACAAGATGCTGCTGATGGGCTCAACAATAACTCATCAGAATTTCCATATCACTGGACTTCCACCATCATGTGAACACGGTGATAGCATTGGTCAGACCAAAAGATGTAATGGTGTATGCTCAGGGATCAACCATGAGTAAGACAACATTACGAACATCGTTGGTTCTGATTTGACTTGACGATAGTCCAAACTCAAGTCAAAGTTTTGACAAGGCAATAGAGCCAACAACTGATCATGAGGACTAATCGATGGAGATATCATCTTTCTTCAACCCACACACACACACAAAAGATATCCCTTTGGAAGGAACTAAGTTGGGCAAGCTTTTATCTTCCAACTCTCCAGGTTGTTGTTTAGCTTAACCAACTAGCTCAGGGGTATCCAACACGGATTCTTGGAGAAAGGGGTGGTTTATAAGAAACCAATTTGATCACGAACTCAACATAGCGGTCAGGTGACAACCTGGTAATACTTCTGAGAAGATATTCGAAATATCACGAACCACCGATATGTTATGAAGCTCGAGAACAATCTTGCTTTTCAGGGCAAGATGACATGATCAAATAAGTAAGGGGTTGAAAATCCTAACTCATTGATCGAAGAGTGCACCAGAAATAAGGACTAGGTAGCACGATCAACCTTAGGGTGATGATTCAGTAATCAGCACACTAAGAATGATATTAATGTCCATTAACTACTAAGCAGCGGAGTTGCTAGGAGTATTTATTTCACACATCATAGTTCACTTGCCGGCATTCCGGTTGCGACAAGACGGGACCGAGGAATGGAAAATGATGGCAAGAAGTATCACTGCATCAAGAATTCATAAGAGATGGTGCAATTCTCATGATATTCTTGACATAAAGTGGGTAATACTTTAGGGTAGAACAGACTCAAAAGCTTGACTGCATTTGATCTGCGGAATACAACTGCTTTGACCCAATCTTAGAAATGGATGAGGTACTGGAGTTTGTTTCTCCTAGTCATTCTGGAATAGAATGGCTTGACGGACCACAAGAGTAAAAGGCACCGATAAACACGAATGCACACATACTCTTGACTATCAACTGATAGGCTAAGGTCGGAATACAACTAAAGGGGGACAACTCAAGGAATATATTAACTTTCTAAGTGGTGGATGCATAGGTTAGTATGTCGAACAAGTTCAACATATTTCTTCCGGATAACCCATGCAGAAAGGTAGGACTGGCAGATTCACAATGCAGAATGGAGAACTCATCAAGAGCACTCTGGTTGTGATCTTTTGGTTCAAAGAACTTCTGCCATAAGCGGTTCGTAGTATTTGGAAGAAGGAACTACCACGGACCTCGGGGATGATCACAAAGGTTACCAATATCTTAAGGGAACTATCAAGTACTAACAACATAAAGTAGGGTGAATCTCGGGTTCGAAAACCCAGGAGTAGAATACCTACTACTAAATGGCATCACGGGATGCTTTCGAGAACGATGGCCAGAATCATCACACTGGGAACACAAGACATGGCTAGATTACTAGGTGATCCTGTAAGACACCTAGGGTCATATTACTAGCTCCAACATACATATCAAGGCAACGAAGTACCTCAACAGACCGATTAGTGTGCTTAATCTGGCCCAAAGGAACATCGAGAACGGAAAGAAGGGATTTGAAAATGCATCAGACTATTCAGAAACCTGGAATGACTCGGGCAGCATAACGGCTGTAAATGCTCAAAAGATTTGAGACATCCTGCAAAATGGTGGCATAACCACTCAACATCACAATATCAAGGTTCTGAGGCCAGTTATGAATATATGGAAGTAGTAGGAACTGAACTGAGGCTTGAACTCAACATTCCTAGGCAACTACGGGTTAGTAACACGTCATCCTAAGAGATAGAAGAGAAGCCTAGTTCTTAGTCCCCGTAGAAAGGAAGAGGATGACTCAGATCAGAGGGCATGAGGTATAAGGAGTAAAAAGAGCCTTACGTTCCCATCCACAATCAATTCCCTTATATAACTAAAGCATTTCTAGAGACAACTTCGACCAGTTTGGCTTGGTAATCCTACAGGCAGTCAGGCTCTGATACCAAAGCTGTCAGGACCTCGATCCTAAGTCACACCGATCTAGCATGTAGCACATCATATCACTTTGCGGCCTCACGCACGGTATTCCCACGGGTGCCACCTTACCTGGCCCGGGACCGTTTGTG
>NW_025240618.1:0-3548 GCF_018294505.1 Triticum aestivum
AATTGATCCGTAAGGGTAGGTTTTGCCACCAAGGTGGAGAGAAAACCTTGAGGTACAATGTGAAGGTTAAGCTTCCGAAATTCCTCATGGAGAAGCGGTTGACTTTGTTGTAACATCAGGTTGTTACAATAAGATTTACGACTTAGCGCATCAGCCATGACGTTGGCTTTCCCTGGGGTGTAGGTTATTCCTAAGTCGAAGTCTGTGATCAATTCAACCCAACGTCTTTGCCTAAGATTCAAATCCGGTTGGGTGAAGATGTACTTCAGACTTTGGTGATCAGTGAATATTTCGCAACGATTACCGAGAAGGTAATGTCGCCAGGTCTTAAGTGCATAGACTACGGCTGCAAGTTCTAGATCATGAGTAGGGTAATTCTCCTCATGTGGGTGCAATTGCCGTGAAGCATAAGCAATTACGTGTCGATCTTGCATGAGAATGCAACCTAGTCCTTGTCGCGAGGCGTCGCAGTAGATAACAAAGTCTTTGGAGAAGTCTGGTGGTACCAGCACAGGAGCAGAAGTCAGGCGTCTTTTCAGTTCCTGAAAACTGTGCTCACATTGTGGAGTCCATTCGAACTTTTTATCTTTCTTGAGGAGTTCGGTTAGAGGTTTAGCAACTTTGGAGAAGTTCTCGACAAAGCGACGGCAATAGCTCGCTAAGCCTAGAAAACTCCGAACTTGCTTGACCGATTCGGGTGGAGTCCAATCAAGGACGGCTTGAACTCGCTCAGGGTTAACAGCAATACCTTTACCAGATATTACATGACCCAGATAGGTCACTTCTGGCAACCAGAATTCACATTTAGAAAATTTGGCATAAAAGGCGATGCTCTCGAAGTTTCTTCAACACTAGCCTTAGATGTTCGGCATGTTCTTCCTCGTTCTTAGAGTAGATGAGTATATCATCGAGATAAACTACGACGAATTTATCCAAATACTCCATGAAGATTGAGTTCATTAACCGAGAAAAGGTGGCTGGAGCGTTGGTTAAACCGAAGGACATGACGGTGTACTCGTATTGGTCGTAACGAGTAACAAAGGCCGTTTTAGGAATGTCCCCGTTTCTGATTTTGATTTGATGGTAGCCCAACCTCAAATCCATCTTGGAGAAGACTGAGGATCCAGCGAGCTGATCATACAGATCGTTGATCCTGGGAAGCGGGTATTTGTTCTTGATTGTGACCAAATTGACAGGTCGGTAATCTACAACCATCCGGTCCGTACCATCCTTCTTCTTGACGAATAGGACGGGGCAAGCCCACGGAGATGAACTAGGGCGGATGAAACCCTTTTTCAAGGATTCATCGAGTTGCCTCTTAAGCTCGGCTAGTTCTAGGGGTGCCATCTTATAAGGTCTTCTAGCAATCGGAACGGTTCCTGGAATGAGGTCTATTACGAACTCAACATCCCTGTCAGGTGGAACCCCTGGCAATTCCTCTGGAAAGACATCCGGAAAATCACGGACTACCGGAACGTCCTCAAGGTCTGGCAAAGGACTGGCGTTAAGAGAATATAACTGCCGCTTGGCTATTTGGGTCAAGACGTTGACTATCTTTCCCGAAGGATGGGTGAGTTGAACAGTCCTAGAGAAGCAATCAATTTTGGCATGATGAGCTGACATCCAGTCCATACCCAAAATGATATTAATGTCTGAAGATTTAAGGGCTATCAAAGATGCGAGAAAAACAAGTCTGTCGACTTGGATTTCATTTCCATAACTTACCCTAGAGGTCTGCCATCTAGACCCAGGGGTAGAGATTTCCATAGTGGACGGCAGATCACAGAATGCAACGTTATGCAAACGAGCATAATTTTCAGATATAAAGGAATGAGAGGCTCCTGTATCGAAAAGAACAGATGCCGGGTGGCAATTAACAAGAAGCGTACCGAGAACGACGTTGGGATCTTCTTGAGCTTCTTCGGCAGAGACACAGTTGACATGGCCACGTGAAGCGGTGACCGGTTTAGCGTGGAACACTTTTCCTGTCGGCTTGCCACGGCCAACAGCTTTAGCAGATTGATTGGGGTTGGTCTGGGGGCACTCACGCATATAGTGACCAGATTCCCCACACTTGAAACAGGTCACGGAACTGGTACGTGGAGGAGCATTATTGATTGGACCCCCATAGGGCTTGGCCGGTGCAGACTGTTGAACAGGGCGAGGCGCCTGGAAAGATGGCCTCGGTGTGAACCTGGGTGGCAAGGCGGTGTTGGGTACCCACACGCGGCGCTTCTGAGGACCAGCACCAGATGAGGAACCCATGTCACAACCATGCTTGCGTGTTGCGTCATAGTCAGTCTGACCAGTTTCAGCACTGATGGCTTTGTTGACAAGTTTCGAAAAAGATGTGCACTCATGCAGGCGGAGGTCGCGGCGAAGCTCAGGACTAAGGCCCTTACGGAACCTTGCTTGCTTCTTGGCGTCAGTAGACACTTCCTCAGCTGCATATCGGGCGAGCTTACCAAACTCTCTGCTATAGGCATCCACGGAAAGTCGGCCTTGGGTGAAATTGCAAAATTCTTCACGCTTACGGTCCATGAGACCCTCCGGAATGTGATGTTCACGGAAAGCCTCGCTGAACTCAGCCCAAGTAGTGACATGGCCCGCTGGGCGCATAGCTCCATAATTCTCCCACCAAAGACTGGCGGGGCCTTCAAGGTGATATGCAGCAAAGGTGACCTTGTCAGCCTCCGCTACCAGCGCGGAACGCAGCTTGTGAGAAATACTGCGAAGCCAGTCATCAGCGTCGAGAGGCTCGACGGAGTGGTGGAACGTGGGTGGATGCAATTTGATAAAATCGCTGAGTGACACCACGTTAACCCTCTGGTGGTGTGCTGTATTCTGTTCGATACGCTCCAACAAACGGTTTGTCTCCCGCTTGTTTCTCTCAGCTTCCATCATCACCTCGGCTAGTGAAGGAGGATGAGGCAGATTTTCATTCCTGGCTTCACTGCCTTCGGCCTGCTCTTGAGAAGCAGGGTTGGCGCACGTGTTGACCATCCTAGGTAAACAAGCCAATGATTTAGTCGGAATGATAGAATTCCGACATAGGATACATAATGCAAGGAATAACTCGGAATGCAAGATGATCATCCGTATGACATGGTAGATACAGAAACTGCTTCTTTTATTCCATCGTCATACACACCATACAAGGTTTAGTACAAGACCAAACAAAGTACTATTACGGTGAAAAGGGATTACATCTCATCGGAGGCATTCCAAACTCCTATACATTATTTTTCTACAACTCCGGAAAAAGTACAAACTAGGTCATATCCCACGAGTCACGCGGGACGACAGACGACACAGCTAGTGCGAACTAGGGATACTATCACTAACTCAGACCGATCCGTAGTAGTCCTCGTAGAAGTCACCTCCATAGCCCGGAAGTTCAACATGATCATCCGGAAACAGACGGTCTCGCGGAGCTTGTGGACCATAGGGGCTAGGATGAGGTCTTGGACCAGCAAACGGTGGCCTGCGGGGACCGCGAGGTGGGGTGATGCCTCCTACATCACGCCAAACCATCACGTCTGGCAGAG
>NW_025240619.1:0-3547 GCF_018294505.1 Triticum aestivum
TGAATGGGACACGTACGTCAAGGGAGGAAGGAAGACTCCAGTATTCGAGGGAACACTAGAGAATCAAAGTGCTCATTGGGACGATTTCGTGAAATTCAAGGATTCAGAATTATCTAAGGAACGGTCAAGAATAAACAAGGTCAATGCCGCAAAAAAGGATAAGTTCCATAAGCTGGGGCCAGGTGGCTATGCGGTGGGAATGCCTAAGTGGGATAACTCTGAGAAAGAGATGCTGGATGCAAGTGTCACTCCAGAAACATTGAGCTGGCCCCCCAGGTGCAGGACTTGGTTCTATGCGCATGGGGGGGAGTTGGACCCGAAGACAGGCAAAGTTTCCAAGAAGGCATGTCTGGACGGAGCCGAAGATAAGCTACTTGTTGCAATAGAAGAGGCTCGATCCGGGTTGTTCGAGCCCAACAGAGAGAACGACGAGCTTACGCGTGCCCTGGGAAATCCTGAACACCCAGGAAGAACACGAGGCATGGGCGCTATTCCGTGGTATGAGGGGTTTTCGGACTGGAACGCCGACTACAGAACCCGTGCGAGAAAGAAGATTGCGGAGGAGAAGAAGAGGAAGATGGAGGAGGAGCAGAGGAAGCTCAACTATGAACGCCTTCAAGGCCTAGAATCAGCGCACGCGGACTTGGCAATCAAATTCCAGCGGCAGCAGGAGCAGATCGGCTCACTTAGCCAGCAAAGGGGGTCTCAGTAGCTGCAGCAGCTAGCGGATGATCCAGCATTGGATACCACCGCCCCATCCGTGCCGAGAAGCAGCGTGGGTTCCGCCCCGTTTGACGCAATGCTGGATAGATACCCCGTGGATGATATCACAGAGAACACTAACTGCGAGCTACACTTCAAAATTAAGAACATATCCTTGAAGGTGGCGGACGGTGTTGCTTATACAAATTCCCCCGATGCAACCTTCCATCGCAACCCGATTCCAACAGGCTATGCTCGTGTCGTGGTTGATGAGATGGTGGACCAATATTCGGGGCTAGAGCTTGACATTCCTGGAGGTGACGAGGAGCACACACTCGGAGATGCCAAACATCGTATCATCCTATGGAGAAAGGATTGCATCATCTTTCGAAGGCCACCGACACCGCGTCACCCGACTCCTCGTCGAAGTCCTCCACCGAGTCAGCAGACTCCCGCTCCTCCATGTCCACCAACGCGTGAGGCCACTCCTCCTCCTCCAAGTCCGGCAAAGTGTCAGGCCACTCCTCCTCCAAGTCCGACACAACGTCAGACGTCCACTCCTCCTCCAAGTCCGGCACAACCTCAGGCCACTTCAAGTCCGGCACAGCTTCAGGCCACTGCTCCCTGTCCAACTCAGCCCCGCCAGCCGTCTCCGCCGCCTCAGCAATCGCAGAAGAGACACCCCGCAGCTATGGTGCGTAGCGGTACGAGTCGAGGTCATAGTACAGGAAGTACAGGCGGAGGCAAGCGATATAAATATGGTCCAAACCTCACTACTCCTCTTCCTGAGAGGGCTTACGACAGGACCGAGGAGCAAACCAATGCCATAGTGCGGGCCGAAGTCGACGCCCATTTTGGACCGAAACCCCCACCGCCGCCAAGGGAGAAAGTGCCTTTGAAAGTAGTTGACCACTTCATTCGTATGGCTCAACCACCAGCTCCTAAGCCTGTTGACACAGACTATGAGAGCCACATCAGGAACTTACATCGACAACGTCTACAGAAGGAGGCGAGCTCGAGGTCGAGCAAACAACAAGCAGCTGTCAAAAAATACGGGAAAACCGTTGCCCAGCTGGGAGAACAAGCGGCGCAATCGATCCCCCCGCTTGTTGTGCCGCCAACAACACGTGACAGTACGCGCGCCCAATATAATTGTGGCCAAACAGTTTACGTTCCCGAGGTGGGCGATGTGGTAATAACCCAGGAGCATATAATGCAGGCTGAAACTCTCAAAATCACTGTTGGACAACTCCTCGAGATCGAGGACATGCCTATGCTTACAGAGGAGGAAATAAAACGGAAATATGCCCGGGGCCAACCTTTGGTCAAGCCAGAAGAGGTCAAGAAGCTCCCAACGAGAATGTATGAGTTACATCAATGGTACATGGACATTACCAAGAGATCCGATCGAGAGTCCCTCATGGTGCAAGTCAAGAAGAATCATTACTACCATGAGAAACTTGTGACCGTTTAGTATTCTGAACTGTTTCAGTTATACAATCAAGACGCACTCGACAAATCTATCGTCAGTTGCTATTGTCCGTAAGTGATTTCTTTCTGTAATTTAAGTCTCAAGCTAGCTGTAGTGATCCTTTTGATCAATCATTACCTGTAATTATCCTCACTATATTGTTTTCTGTGGTATTATGTAGGATGAAGATGTATGAAATGAGAACAGGTGGACGCTATGGCATTGGGTTCATTGACCCAAACACCGTTAATGAATACACATGGACAATAAACAAGCATCATGAAAAGCAGGTAGAGGACAGCATGCTAGAGTTCTTGAAGCACCTCAAATACAATGAAGATATACTACTTCCTTACAACTTCAAGTGAGTCACACTTTCTTGTACTACAAATTCTATATTTTTGCCTACTAGCTAGCTACATGTTTTTGCTTACATATGCCCGCTTAATTAAGACATGCAAACGTGTGTGCATGCAGATTTCACTGGATCTTGTGTATCATTAAAGTTGACGCCGGAACAGTTCAAATACTCGACTCACTACTCAAAGCAAATAGTGACTATAACATCTTGTTTGGGATAGTCAACAGGTAATTTCAATCATTATTAACTATATATCTCGGCCTATTTAGTTCGTCATTTCATGATATGAACTATTTAATAACCCCTTTATTCATTTTCTTTGTCGGCGGGCAGGGCTTGGGCAAGGTTCATCAGCGTCACTGAAGGCGAATGGAAACGACAGCTGAAATGGTTTCGACCCAAGGTAAGTAATTAAGTAGTACTAGCTAGCTAGCTAGCTGCCATCTCTTTAATTATCATGCTTGATAAATTATTATCTGATCAAATTAAATTCCATTCTCATAATAAAGGCCCTAAAGCAGGCGCAGGGGACTAATCTATGTGCATTCTGCGTTTGCGAGAACATTCGCATGATGGCGTCCGAAAGAAGCAGATCTCAAAGACAGGAATGGATACGCTTGTTAGAACACTATTCACAATTTTTACACCATTATCGATCTCCTTCTTAACAGTTCAAAGAGGTGCGGGACAAGCTCCTAGAAACGGAGCGCGTAGAAGCACTTCAAGAGGAAATAGCGGGATTTTTGCTCGATCAGGTCATAAATCTAAAGGGAGAATACTATTACCCGCTACCGCCCTCATCGACCAGGTCATGAACCACTTCCAATTGTCATCGTGCTCCGAAGGCACCAATTAGGCTAATGCCACTGGCTCCGAAGGCAACATGCATATGTAGGAGAAATTGTATATAGCTATACATGTGTGTATGTGTGAATTAATATGATGGTTTGTGAGACATTGATGATATATATATGATTGGTTCTACTAGAAATTCTATATATATATATATATAT
>NW_025240620.1:0-3546 GCF_018294505.1 Triticum aestivum
TATATATATATATATATATATATATATATATATATATATATATATATATATATATATATTGACCCCCTTCTTCAAATTAGATGTTTCGCATGCGGAATGAACTCCTAGCACCAGATCGCATGCGAGCAATTCAAGAGGAATTTGCGGCATTCTTTCTTGACCACATGATCGCTAAAGACGGAGAATACTATGTGGACCATGTGTCCATAATGTAGGAGATTATATTTGTAAGAGATAATTATTGTATATATGTAGCCAGTAGTGTCGGACGATAGATATACGAGAACTTGTTGTTCGACCAATCTCTCGGAGAAGGAGAGGTGGTCGATATCACTTCTCTCTGTATGCATATATGTTTATGACGATCTTCAGTTTCCTTCGTTTGCTTACTAGCTAGCTAGCGTGTCTAGTCCTCTCTATACGTATGTATAGTATACGTAGCGTCTACCAAGCACGGACATAAGAGAGGACACTTCTCTCTATTAATTAGCTATCTAACACAATATATGAAATACCTAAATTAACCCCCCAAAACCCCCCCTTTCAAAAAAAAAAACAAAAACCCCAGCCACAGAAATGCTGACGCGTGGATGCCTATTGGTCCCACCAACCGGGACCAAAGGCCCTCCTGCTTGGACTCAGCGCGCAGGCCACGTGGAGGCCCATCTGTCCCGGTTCTGGTTAGAACCGGGACTAAAGGGTCAGGGCATTAGTAACGACCCTTTAGTCCCGGTTCTGGAACCGGGACAAAAGGCCCTTACGAACCGGGACAATAGGCCCGTTTTCTACTAGTGTGACCACCCTACCGGTGAAGGGGAGACTAGGCTGGGTTCTGCTCTGAAGACTCCATGCCTATGGCGGAAGGATCTCATCGACCTTCAGAACTGGACGGCTCCGCCTCCTCCTCCTCCTCCGGCGAGTCAGGGCACTCCGCCTCCTCCACCGCCTCCTCCTCCGGCGAGTGACGATCAGGGCCCTGGGCCGGCTCCTTCTCCGGCGCGTGGCGGCACTGCGCCTCCTTCTTCGCCTGCGCCGGTGCGCCCAAGCAGCCAGCCTCCTCCTTCTCCGCCTCGTCAGCAAGGGCGGAAGAGACCCGCCGCCGCTCCGGCAGCTGCTCCAGTGCGTCGTAGTCCTTCTCCTCTGCCTCGTAAGCAAGTAAAGAAGACTGCCGCTCCGTCTGCTCTGCCGGCGTCTAGCAGTACAGCCAGAGGCGGGAGGACGTACAGATTCGGTCCTTCTCGGAAGACTCCAGAGAAGTTACCATACGAGATGACCCCGGAGGAGAACACGAAGATCGCGCGAACCGAGGTGAAGGACTGGTTTCAAGGGTTGAAAGCAAAGAGACATCCACCTCTGGAGGAGAAGGTAGATCTAGTGAAAGTGAAGCGCACTCTGGCTGCCCTGGCAAAACCACCCAAGTCTCCGCCGAAAGGAAACTATGAGCGCATTATTGCAAAGACATGGGCCGAAGCGGAGCGGTCGGGAAGTACAGTCAGTGATCAGAGGCTGAAAGAACGACGAGCAGCTGGGAAACAAATTGCCCAGCTCGGTGAACAAGCGAAGCAATCGTGCCCCCCGCTCAAGGTGCCTAGCGACATCGTCGATCCGAGGATGGTGCGCGGTTATAGCAATCTTGACGATTATCTGCCCGACGAAGTACATTATGATCCCATGGAGGTGCAGATACACAGATACGAGTACGAGAAGCCTCTTGTCAAAGATGAAAAATCTCTATGAACGATGATGCGAAGATTGCATGATTGGTACTTGAAAATCTGCAGAGATTCTGGCGGAGGAGTACTTTGTATGCGAGAGTTAAACCGGAGCATGACCTTGTTGGAATTGAACTGTTGCCTATTCCATTTGTGGAGTTCTATTAGTTTTTCAATCAATTGGCCCTCGATAAAGCAACGGTCACCTGCTACTGTCTGTAAGTAGTACTACTTCTGTCATTAAGTCTCTCTATATAGCTAAGCTCTTTCATTGCATGTATTTATAATTATCCTTACTATATTATGCAGATTGAAGATCGCCGAATTGAAGAAAAGACAAATCGGTGATATTGGGTTCGTTAACACATATCTCATAGATGCAACTGAGGTTGACAAAAGGCCCGAAGAATCCGAGGCCAACTTGCTACGATCATTCAAAATAAATAAACACAAAGATATAATACTCTTTCCTTACAACTTCAAGTGAGTGTTACTGTCTTGTGCATATTCGGTTTCCCTTATATATTAGTCCAGGTTATAGCAATGTAATTGATGAGTTATGCATGCGTGCGCAGTTTCCACTATATTCTCCTAGAGATTATGCTTGAGAAGGGAGTAGTAACTATCTTGGACTCTAGACGAAAAGATCACCAGAAGTATGCGGACATGACTGAAATCCTCCAGAAGTAAGTTAAATCGATCATTATCCACCATATCAGCAACTTTGTTCATTTCCTGATATCAACTAATTGTTTTCTTTGTCCGGCAGGGTTTGGAGAAAATTCACCAAAAAAGCTCCGGGACTGCCGAAGGAGCTGCAAATTAGACACCCGAAAGTAAGTACTATAGTAGCATGTTCCGCGCATCTCCTAGTGATTCAAGCGCTAGTTTCATCAATACCATTTGGCATTCTTGCTTATCAGTTTGATTGACCTCTGTTTCTTTTAAAGTGGTTGTGGCAGGAACAAGGGAATGATTTCTGTGGATACTACGTCTGCGAGTCCATCCGCCACACGACCTGTGAGCGGGGTGGGTACACTGACGAACAATATGAAGTGCATAAATAACAATATTCACAGTTTTATTTTATTACCATCATTTGTGTTGAGTTTCATTCATTTATATATATATATGTATTGACCCCCTTCTTCAAATTAGATGTTTCGGATGCGGAATGAACTCCTAGCACCAGATCGCATGCGAGCAATTCAAGAGGAATTGGCGGCATTCTTTCTTGACCACGCGATCGCTGAAGACGGAGAATACTATGTGGACCATGCGTCCATAATGTAGGAGATTATATTTGTAAGAGATAATTATTGTATATATGTAGCCAGTAGTGTCGGACAATAGATATACGAGAACTTGTTGTTCGACCAATCTCTCGGAGAAGGAGAGGTGGTCGATATCACTTCTCTCTGTATGCATATATATTAATGACGATCTTCTGTTTCCTTCGTTTGCTTACTAGCTAGCTAGCGTGTCTAGTCCTCTCTATACATATGTATAGTATACGTAGCGTCGACCAAGCACGGACATAAGAGAGCACACTTCTCTCTATTAATTAGCTATCTAGCACAATATATGAAATACCTAAATTAACCCCCCAAAACCCCCAACCCCCAAAACCCCCAACCCTCCCCCCTTTCAAAAGAACAAAAAACAAAAACCCCAGCCACAGAAATGCTGATGCGTGGAGGCCTATTGGTCCCGGTTGGTGCCACCAACCGGGACCAAAGGCCCTCCTGCCTGGGCTCAGCGCGCAGGCCACGTGGAGGCCCATCTGTCTCGGTTCTGGTTTGAACCGGGACTAAAGGGTAAGGGCATTAGTAAC
>NW_025240621.1:0-3546 GCF_018294505.1 Triticum aestivum
GATCTATCCCTCAACTACGAGGGGAGGTAAGGAACTGCCATCTAGCTCTGCACTAGATTCTCCTTCTGTTTTGAGTCAACTTGCGACACCTAAACCTGCTATTGCTATGAATTCTAATATGTTGCATGTTATTGATGATGCCACTTCTGCTATGCATGATACTTATGATGAAACTACTTATGTGCGTGATACTACTTTGCCATTAGGTGAATTTCTTGATGAACAACTTGCTAGAGTTAGGGGGAATGAAATTATTGAAGATGCTCTTATTGATCATAGTGATGATGAAAATTCTCGCAATGATTATGAATTGCTTGTTGTTCCTGAGGGTTATGTTATGAATGAAGAAGCTGCTAGAGCTATCTTTGCTTGCAATTATAGATATGATCTTAAGAAATTATTAGCTAAATGGAAGCAGTAATCTCTTAATGCTAGAATGAAACCTGGCCCTGCTTTTGCTACTTCACCTATCTGTGTTACTGATAAGTATTATGAATTCTCTGTTGATCCTGAAATTATTATTTTAGTTGAATCTGATCCTTTTTATGGCCTTGAATCTGAAATTGTTGTGGCACATCTTACCAAGTTGAATGATATAGCCACCCTGTTTACTCATGATTATAAATCTCGCTATTATTATATCCTTAAGATATTTTTGGTATCGTTAAAGGGTGATGCTAAGACTTGGTATAATTCTCTTGCTCCTGGTTGTGTGCGTAGTCCCCAGTTTATGATTTATTACTTCTCTGCTAAATATTTCCCTGCTCATAAGAAACAAGCTGCCTTGCGGGAAATATATAATTTTGTGCAAATCAAAGAAGAGAGTCTCCCACAAGCTTGGGGGAGGCTTCTCCGATTACTTAATGCTTTGCCTGATCATCCTCTTAAGAAAAATGAAATACTTGATATCTTTTATAATGGACTAACCGATGCTTCCAAGGACTACTTGGATAGTTGTGCCGGTTGTGTTTTCAGGGAAAAATAGTCGACGAAGCTGAATTACTATTGAATAATTTGTTGACTAATGGAAATAATTGGACTCTTCCTGAGGCAATTCCTGAGGCAATTCCTGAACCAATTAAGCCGATTCCTGAGCCTATTCCTAAACCCACTCCTAAGAAGAGAGGTGTTCTATTTCTCAGTCCCGAAAATATGCAAGAGGCAAAGAAATCAATGAAAGAAAAAGGTATTAAAGCTGAAGATGTTAATAATTTACCACCTATTGAAGAAATACATGGTCTTAATATACCTGTTGAAGAACCAAATTGTCCTGATAACTCGACACAGGTAGTAAAGGTAAATTCTCTCTATAGATATGATAAAGTTGAAATCCCCTCTACTAAATTTCATAGCCCATGCCTAGATGAATTTGATGACTTTATGGCTAGACAAGAAATTTTTAATGCTTATGTTGGTAGAGAGTTAAAGAATAATGCTTTCGAGATAGGACGCGTGAGCGATAATATGGCTAGAGTTAAAGGTGAACTCAAACTCATTAGCAAATATGCTTCTATTGTTGCTACTCAAGCTGAGAAAGTATTTAAAGCTCAAAATGATTTGCTTGATGAATTAAATAATAAAAATGACTTTGCTATTAGAGTGGCTACTAGAACTGGTAGAATGACTAAGGAACCTTTGTATCCCGAAGGCCACCCTAAGAGAATCGAGCAAGATTCTCGGAGAAATAATTTAGAGGCACCTAGTTCTTCTAAAAAGAAGAAAAAGAAAAACGATAGGACTTTGCATGCTTCTAGTCAACCTGCTGTAGACACACCTGAGAATCCCAATGATATTTCTATCTCTGATGCTGAAACACAATCAGGTGATGAACATGAACCTAGTGATAATGTCAATGATAATGTTCATGTTGATGCTCAACCTAGCAAAAACAATGATGTAGAGATTGAACCTGCTGTTGATCTTGATAACCCATAATCAAAGAATCAACGTTATGATAAGAGAGATTTTGTTGCTAGGAAGCACGGTAGAGAAGAGAACCTTGGGTTCAGAAACCCATGCCCTTTCCTCCTAAACCATCCAAGACAAAGGATGATGATGATTTTGAGCACTTTGCTGAAATGATTAGACCTATCTTCTTACGTATGCGTTTAACTGATATGCTCAAAGTAAATCCTTATGCTATGTATATGAAGGATATCATTACAAACAAAAGGAAAATACCGGAAGCTGAAATTTCCACCATGCTTGCTAATTACACTTTTAAGGGTGGAATACCAAAGAAACTTGGAGATCTGGGTGTACCAATTATACCATGCTCCATTAAAAGAAATTATGTTAGAACTGCTTTATGTGATCTTGGAGCCGGTGTTAGTGTTATGCCTCTCTCTTTATATCATAGACTTGAATTGAATAAGTTGACACCTACTGAAATATCTTTGCAAATGGCCGATAAATCAACTGCTATACCTGTCGGTATTTGTGAGGATGTGCCTGTTGTGGTTGCAAATGTCACTATCTTAACGAACTTTGTTATTCTTGATATTCCCGAGGACGATAGTATGTCGATTATCCTTGGTAGACCTTTTTTGAATAATGCAGGGGCTGTTATTGATTGCAACAAAGGCAACGTCACTTTTCGTGTTAATGGTAATGCGCATACGGTACACTTTCCGAGGAAACAATCTCAAGTTCATAGCATCAATTCTATTGGAAAAGTTCCAACTATTATTATTGGAGGTTTTGAATTTCCTCTCCCTACTGTCAAGAAAAAGTATGATATTCTTATTGTTGGGGATTTTCATATCCCCTTTGAGGTAACTTAGTGTTATTAAAAATTTCTCCGGTTTCGTGTTATTCGAAATGAGTTTGTTAACAAGACTTGATTAACCTTGTTAGTGGATTCATTTTGATGATCACGAGATGGATGAAACTAGAAGGCACAACCTTCTATACCCTCTTTTTACTTTCTGTTATTTAGAATAAATAAAGCAAAAATAGTATTATCTGTCTGTTTTCTGAATTATCCGTGCATTAAAAAATATCCCGAAAATAAAAGTGCTCCAAATGCCCTGCAAATTTAGTATGATTTTTATGGAATATTTGGCACTGAAATCACTGCAGGAGGGGCAAGCACCAGGCCACGAGAGTGGACAGCGCTCCCCCCTGTCTCGTGGGCCCTTGGTGGCCCCCCTCCACTTATGCCAGCACCCACACACTCCATCTTCTTCCCAAAAATCCCCATACAGCTCAAGCACGAGTTCTAGCTCGTTTTGCTGCGATTTTCGATCTCCTTGCTCAAAGCTCCATTCACAAAACTGCTTTGGGAGATTGTTGCTTGGTATGTGACTCCTCCATTGGTCCAATTAGTTTTTGTTCTAGTGCTTTATTCATTGCAAATTTTTGCTGCACAGGTGACCATGTTCTTGTGCTTGCATGTTGAATTTATGAGGTCCCAAGCAATTCTAATGCATGATATAGGCTCTAGGCACTTGTAGAAGTAGTTGCTACCAATCTTGTTTGGTTTTATTCACTTTTATTTTGAAGTTACTAAAATTTCAGAAATTTTCAGAAAATGTTAAGGAAACT
>NW_025240622.1:0-3546 GCF_018294505.1 Triticum aestivum
CAATCCATCCGATCCGCACACCATCTCGGAGGCGCCTAAGTTAGCAAATAGAAACTTGAGCGCTACGGCTAAGAATTACTAAATGAAGGAACTTAAGTAGAAGGCCTTAAGAATTACCTTCATGTACTGCTCCTTACTCAGGAACTTATCGCGGCACGCCGGCTTGGTCTTCTTGATACCACGCAAGGCGTAGTAGTCTCGAACAGCCTGCACCCGAGCCTCGTGCCGTAAGTTCTGGAGTAGGCGCTTGCAGACGTTCTGGATAACATTTGCGCAGTCCTCCTCGTATCCCTCCTCACACCTGTAGAATGTCTGCAATCAAATGAGACAATATTGATTAGTACAATTAATAACTAGCTAGTTGAAGATTTTGAAATGTGTAAAGGAGAAATTACCCAGAACGTCCTGATCACCATGTCTGCCCTCGTGTCGCACACGACACCGTCGATAATGACATCCGCCGGGGCCGGGGCAGCCACGTAGTGCTCCCAGCTCAACCCAAGCTCTGGAAGCCGACCCTCACCAGGCAACGTGACAAACCCCGGGAAGTTTTGCCGGCAAAGAACTCCAAGGACGGAGTTGGGCCGGCGGACACTATGATGGTGGTCCCAACCCCTGCAGCATGACAAGGCCAACGCATTAGTTATTTGAAGAAACGTGAATGCAGAAGGTACAAAAATATTAAATGCACTTACGTACCTCTCCCCATCAGGGAAGATCAACCGCCTCTACTCGCGGGTCGCCGGCACGGACGGGAGCCGTGTAGCACCACGCTGGTAGACGGTGCCACCCTCCTCCTCAAGATCAGTCGGCTCCCCGCCATCATCAGCATGGCCACTCGGCTCCTCGGGCTGATCCGGCCAGGTACCCCATCCGGACGTGTGCTCCTCCGGGGTCTCGTGGGCCGAACTCTCGTGGGCCGAAGGCCAGTCGACCCGAGGCTCGTGGGCCCAAGACCCGTGGACCGGAGGCTCATGGACCGGAGTCCGTGTAGCCTCCTCCTCGGACGAGTCCACCCTAGCAGTCACGTGCTCGGGTGAAACAGCTGGGGGTGGCGGCGAGGAAGGCGCCCTAGCAGTCACCCTACCTCCTCTCCCGCGACCACGTGCCCCACCTCCTCTCTTCCTACCTCGTCCCCTGCTGGGCACCGCGGTGGACGAAGAAGGGCCCGGCGGTGTGGACATACTGTCCAGCAACGCTCGGCGAAGAGGTACGTCTAGAATCGAAGACCTCAGACCACGCGCCGAGGAAGAAGGGGCCTTGGCGCGCTCCCGACCAGCGCCCACCATCTTTCAACACCTGCCATGACAAACAGTAAACGAAATTAGTACAACATAAAAAAAAGACCGACATGAATAATAATATGTGTATCACTTAAGTGTATCATCATCAAGTACAACATTAAAAAATTTAATACCTGACACTACTAATTATCTCGATCAGTATCATCAATAAATGCATAATCATCATCATCACTATAATCAATGACGGGCTCATAGGGTTCAGTGGCATCAACATGTGCAAGGCCACCTTGACGTAATCGGTCAAGCAATGACAGGTCATCCGCAGCAGTAACCTCTTCTTGTTCCGGCTCTTCTTGTTCCTCCTCTGGGGTGATGTCGGATTCACTGTCACTGTCTACTTCAATGTTTTGGGGTGAAGTATAGCGGTTCTTGAAACGCTTTTTGGAAAGACGTGTCTCTTGGAAGAATTCTCCTTCATATGTGTCTGGGTTAATGTGAGGTTCATAATCCTCTTCCTTTGGGGGAGATAGTCTAGCACGTGGCGGCACTTCATAAACGACATCCCAACCTTTCAGATTTGGATTAGTTTGGCAAGCCCACGGTAGATAGAATACTTGGGTCGCCTGTTGAGCCGTAATATAGACATCAGGAACATCTAAATGGGTGCTTTGGTTGATTTCAACTAGCCCTATATGTTCATGAGTTCTTCTAGTCTCCTTCGGCTGAAACCAATAACATTTGAAGACTACGACATTCGGTGGGTTTTCACCATAGAATAGAAGTTCATAAATTGCTTCAACTCTCCCATAATACTCGGTACCTCCTTCGCCGATAGCAGATACACAACAATTTGTAGACTTTCGGTCGGCCATAGATAGCTCTTTGCCATAGGTACGAAAGCGATACCCGTTCATGTCGTATTTGTCAAATGAACGGACCTTATAGTCAAAACCATTAGCGACTTGTCTCAATTCGGCGTCCATAGACTCTGAATTAGCCTACAAGTTTAATATGAAAGGATTGTTGCATTACGCACAAATTAGCGAATGAAACCGGGATAGCCGCCTACAAATTAGCCTACAAGTCTAATAGAAATTACCGTTTGTTTGAACCAAGAGATGAAACCGGGATAGCCGCCACCTTGCTTTGCGAGAAGCTCATACTCTTCGACAGAATCCTTTTGGATCACCGCTCCATACGAGAATAAGGCGACGTATCGACTGTATGAAATATCCAGGAATAAGAGCAGTTCAAAGGAAATAGAAGTTGCGAAACTATCTACCGAGAACTTACTCGATGTACGGCCGCACTTCTATCAGGTTGTTGAAGATATACAACGAAATGGTCCGCCATTGTTCGTTATCCAAAGATACTGGATTTGAAACACTGGCTGGTGCGAGATTCCCTTTGAATAGGCTGAGGTTGGATCCACCCTTTTTAGGGTCGTCAGCATTGTACCGAGGCTTCGGATTATGCAAATGACGATTTTTGGCTTCGTAGTGTGCTATCACGAAGTTTGCCGCCTCCTCAGTGATGAATGCCTCAGCCATCGATGTTCTACGTTTATTTTTACATTTTTGTCGAAGCGTCTTCTGCATCCTCTCAGTTGGGTAGCACCAACGATTTTGCACGGGCCCCCCCAATCTTGCCTCGGTCGGGAGATGCAAAATCAAATGTTGCATTGGATTAAAGAAGCCCGGTGGAAAGATCTTCTCTAACTTGCAGATCAACTCCGGCGCCAACTCTTCCATTTCTTCTAGCACGCTAGGCGATAGTTCTTTCGCACAAAGAACACGGAAGAAATAGCTGAGTTCTGCCAGTACTAGCCATTCATCCTCAAGGATGAAGCCACGCAACATCACCGGCATTACCCGCTCAATCCATATGTGCCAATCATGACTCTTGAGACCAAATATCTTCAATTTATCAAGACTGGCTCCCCTCTGTAGATTCGCTGCATACCCATCGGGGAACATCAACTGCATTTTCACCCACAAGATAATTTCCCTCATAGCCGGCCTTCCAAGATTGAACCATGCCTTTGGCTTCGTCCAGTTCTGCTTTCCTTTCGGTTCTTTCATGTTTTGTAACGGCCTATCACATAGCGCCTCCAGATCGACTCTAGCCTTAGTATTATCCTTTGACTTCCCATCTATGCCGAACAATGTACCAAAAAGTGCCTCGGCGATATTCTTCTCAGTGTGCATCACGTCGATGTTGTGTGGGCAAAGGAGGTCTTTGAAGTAAGGCAGATCCCATAAGCATGTTTTGTGAGTCCAGGCGTGCTTAGAATTATACCCCT
>NW_025240623.1:0-3545 GCF_018294505.1 Triticum aestivum
CGCTGCGTTCGCGCTGTGGCCGTAGCCGTGGCCGCGCGTCGTCCCGTGGTCGTGCTGCGCCCTGGCTGCTAGCCGTGCCGCGCCACTGGACATCACCTCGCCCGGCCCTGCCTGCTGCAGGTCGCCGCTCCCGCGAGCGCGAGTGCCTAGCCAGCCCCGGCCGCACCCGCGTGCGAGCGACCGCCGCTCGAGCCCACTGGCCGCCGCCGCACCCCGATGCGGGCACTAGGGTTTTCCCCTAGCGTCGCTACGGGAAAGGCCGCCGGCTACTGGGCCGGCCCGCTGGCTCCTGGGCCGGATGGGCCGCGGCTGTGGGGATCCCTCCATAAAAAGCAGAGGGGCGTCAGCTGTAGCGTGGAAAAATTGCGGTTTAGCCCCTGTAGTTTTCAGCTTTTACGCGAGTTTTATTCCTGCAGCAATATTTCGCATAGAACCCCCTGAAACTGTCTGTTTTCGCTGAAAACGCATATTTGGGCTTTAAAATGTCTCGGGAATTCAATTTTTGGGCTATTTTTCACGTACGAAATGCGCTTAACATGCTATACTTTGTAAACATGTTTTTATTATATGATTTTACTACTGTAGATTAATTGTTTTGCACTCTTAATCATTAAGTACGTCATATAAGAACGTGTTTTAAATAATGGAACGTCATTTTATTGAATAAGTTTATCAACATCGCATTTGTGCAAAAGGTTACCTGCTGTAATCTCATGATTTTTGCATAAATTGCAGATGGCCGGAATTGTCAACAAGGAGTTTGCTGAGTTGGCCCAGACAGGGATGAACTACCTGATGTAGACCGAACCTCGTGGCGAGTTCCAGTCTGTTGTTGCGGCCCGACGTTTCACGACACTCCACCTTCAGCAGTAGTAGCCTCTCGCCCGCGCACGCGATGTACGCGAAGTAGAGGGATTGAACCTTACGGTCCAGCACGAGAAAACCAATCTCGACGACGGTACTCACGCACAAAACAATTTCCACGAAGAGAAATCGCAACACAGAGGTTTTCTAAAGCTTCCTCCAAAACTTAGGGATTTTTAGACAGCTTCCCCCAAAACTCAATATGGGTATTTACCCTAAAAACACATCGTGTCTAATCATAAAAATATCACCCCCTTACATTGACCGTACTATGGCTTTTTATAATAGTATAGCTGGCCCGTACATGGTTTGACCAACAAGCTAACCGCACCCCTAAACCAAAAAGGAAAACAAACTTGACCATAACAACTGACTTGACTAAATCTTAGGAAACAAAAACAACTAGTACGACTTGTTATTTGGTGCTGGTGACTGTTGCAATTCACCGGTGGACCCCACCCGGTTCCTTTTAAAGAATACAAGTCTCTAATCTTCATAGTTGTCCACGAGTACGCTTCTTTGTCAGGTGGCCGCACCAGATGGAACTTGTATATTTTTATAACTCCTTGCTGGTGGTTAGCTGCGTACATGATTAATCTCCCATGGATGCACGTGAACTCATTTATCTCTGGCCCAAACTGAAATTGATCAATGTTGCATGTGGATTCCTTTGCTGGCTCAAACTGAACTCCTCCCAAAATATCTCCACAAACGTGACTCACCAAGACTTCATGCTTCCTATGCATGCATGGCCGTACGCACATGCATACAAGTGCTCCTATAGGCCTACTAGTAATTTTCATGGAGTCTTGTACATTCTTCACACTTTCCTGATCAATATGTATATACTTCAATGCATCTGTGTCATCTATTTTCAATCTTGGTGATACAACAATTATATCTTCATCTTGAACAATACTAGTGCCATATTCGGCCATCTGTGCAGACTTTATTTTATCAGTAGCGACCATCATAGAGAAATTGCACGGCGTCATATCATCCTCTCCTCCTTGCATGAAAACCGTCCTCGGTTTTGAGTCATCCTCTTTAGTAGTATTTTTATCTCCAGGCTGAACACAGGCAGTAGACATATCAACAGCTTCAGCCTTCTTTTTTGCTTCTTCCAGCTCTTTCATCTTCACAATATGTTCTTTCCTCCAAGCAATAAAACGCTCCGTACCCATTGGCACGAGGCTGCACTTCTTATCCCTCTTGACGGTATATCTGTGTGTTTTGCGATCATACACAACATCTTGTTCTTTGTACCATGGCTCGCCCAATAGCAAGTGACATGAAATCATTGGTGCCGGAATCACATCGCACAAAACCTCGCAAAAATAATTTTCCAACAAAAACGGTACCTTGGTTTGGTGCGTGATAGTGAGATCTTCATGACCCCAACGAAACAAGTATGGTTGTGGACGTGGTACCATTGGTAAATTCAGCTTTTCAACCATCTCGATGCTTGCGGTGTTGACCACATTCATGTGATCGATCGTCATGGCACATGATCTCTCCCTCACCACCACACGTTTGTGAAAAAGCCCGACCCAGCGTCCTTCCTCCTCCAACTGAAATCCATAGCTTAGCTTACTGAATGATGATACACTCGCCATCTTTTTCATAGTGTCGTGAACAACCTGATGCTCTGATACCACCTGATGTAGACCGAACCTCGTGGCGAGTTCCAGTCTGTTGTTGCGGCCCGATCTTTCATGACACTCCACCTTCAGCAGTAGTAGCCTCTCGCCCGCGCACGCGATGTACGCGAAGTAGAGGGATTGAACCTTACGGTCCAGCACGAGGAAAACCAATCTCAACGACGGTACTCACGCACAAAACAATTTCCACGAAGAGAAATCGCAACACATAGGTTTTCTAAAGCGTCCTCCAAATCTTAGAGATTTTTAGACAGCTTCCCCCAAAACTCAATATGGGTATTTACCCTAAAAACACATCGTGTCTAATCATAAAAATATCACCCCCTTACATTGACCGTACTATGGCTTTTTATAATAGTATAGCTGGCCCGTACATGGTTTGACCAACAAGCTAACCGCACCCCTAAACCAAAAAGGAAAACAAACTTGACCATAACAACTGACTTGACTAAATCTTAGGAAACAAAAACAACTAGTACGACTTGTTATTTGGTGCTGGTGACTGTTGCAATTCACCGGTGGACCCCACCCGGTTCCTTTTAAAGAATACAAGTCTCTAATCTTCATAGTTGTCCACGAGTACGCTTCTTTGTCAGGTGGCCGCACCAGATGGAACTTGTATATTTTTATAACTCCTTGCTGGTGGTTAGCTGCGTACATGATTAATCTCCCATGGATGCACGTGAACTCATTTATCTCTGGCCCAAACTGAAATTGATCAATGTTGCATGTGGATTCCTTTGCTGGCTCAAACTGAACTCCTCCCAAAATATCTCCACAAACGTGACTCACCAAGACTTCATGCTTCCTATGCATGCATGGCCGTACGCACATGCATACAAGTGCTCCTATAGGCCTACTAGTAATTTTCATGGAGTCTTGTACATTCTTCACACTTTCCTGATCAATATGTATATACTTCAATGCATCTGTGTCATCTATTTTCAATCTTGGTGATACAACAATTATATCTTCATCTTGAACAATACTAGTGCCATATTCGGCCATCTGTGCAGACTT
>NW_025240624.1:0-3545 GCF_018294505.1 Triticum aestivum
TCATTTTTGTCGTCCGTCTCTCGCGGCCTGGTCTACATCAACATACCGGGCCGCACCTGTCTGCATGAGCTGTTTATTGAGTATGAGCAAGTCACAGCTTGGGTAGCCCGGTTTTCTTTCAACAAAAAGGAGGCAAATTATCATTATCAACCGCCGTTTGCACTGGATGGCTCAATGGGCAGGCGCACAAGTCGCCGCCACTACAGTTTGGTTAACTTCAAATCGCCAGTTGGAAGGAACCATTGGCCGAGTTGCTGACATGGCTCATGCGTGATCATTTATAACCCGCCGCAGTCATCACAACCTTCTGTGGATTCACATCGTGTTATCAACACTAATGATATACAAGTTATGCCGGTTTATATCACGGTCAAATATGGAGAGTTTCAAGCCAACTCCTTGAGTCACCTTGAGACTCGGGGGCTACGATGACATGACTAAGCAAATCTTGCCAGCAAATTTAAGAACCCCAGGACGATGGAGGGAAAGATAACCCGGTCCAGGAGGCTACTGTTATTTGAAGGCCATCAGAAAATTTCCGGCTTAGAAAGTATATGACAGTTACAAAATCCCGGCTCAATGAAGAAGATCCGGGTCATCAGAAAGGATTCCAGTTTAAAATCCGGCTCAAGGGAAGTCAGTCTCATTGAAGCTATCAAATATCTGGTTTACAATCCGGTTCAAGGGAAATCTGTTCTCCCACAAAGCTCTGAAGCGCCCAAATCCGGTTTAACAATGTCCGGTTCAAAAAAGGAAATAACTTCTCGCAAGTTCGAGTTTAAAAACCGTCAGAAAATTTCCGGCTGAAAATGAAGATTCTGGTTTAAAATCCGGGTCAAGGGAAAGATGTCTCCCATAAAGCTTTGAAGCTCTCAATATCCGGTTCAAGATCCCGGTTCAAGAAGAATTTATCTCTTGCACAAAAGTTAAAAATTACCGAAGGGGACCTGCTGCCATGATGCGCGGTTCAAACATGGGTATCCTGCCTTATTGGCCTAACATATTATTGATCACATGGGGGCTTCTGCTTCATAAAGCGGGGTCTCTATATTTTTCCTATCATGTGTGGTTACATGGAGTTGTTCTGTCTTAGAGCGGCCTCCGGTTTACCCCTTGGAATTTGCTTTTCAAAAAAAAAGCTTTGTGATATCACTTGGGGCCTTGGTCGTGTCCGAACCAATGCAACACCTCTTGATAGGCGAAAGCCACCAGATCACTTGGGGACATGGTCAAGTCTAAACCAGTCATGCCTCTTGATCGTCCTAAGGCCACAGAGTCACTTGGGGGCTCGGTCGAACCCGAACCATTGCCACGCCACTTGATCGGCATAATGCCACGGTTTCAGTTGGGGACCTGGCTGACTTGAACCATTGTCACTCCTATTGGGGGCTTGGTCCTGTCCGACCATGGTAACACCATCTGATCAGCTCAATAAAGCATGTTTTTGCAAACGGTTTTTGTCATTGCCTTTGCTTCCATATTTTTTTCATAACTATTATTTGATTTTTGTTGCGTTTTTTAAACCGACATTGTTAATCCGGTTCGACTGTCAATTACAAATTGGCGGAATACGGTCAAATCTTAATCCGGAGACTATCTGCCCGGTTTGATTTTATGTTACCATCTTATTATGGAGTAAACCGGTGTTCATTAACCCAGATTGACTTTCAATTACAAATTGTCAGTACATGATCAAGTCATAATCCGGAAACTATCCGCTCGGTCTAGTTTGACTATGAGTCGCCAGTATTATATATGGTTAAACCGGTGTTTATCACAACCCGGTACGGTTTATCATCAATCGGCATAGTATGAAAGGAGTTATCATTACTCAAGATTGGGGTTATCACTCTTACTACAAAAAGTTGGTGAACCAACGATGTGATTCAATGTCACAGGTATGATATATTTCATATTTAATTATTCTTAAGTGCAGCCTTGGTTATAAACCCGGGTTATATGTTGGGCATTATGACCCGTCCGGCGGTAAACCGCCAGGACACTTTAAACTTGTTGTATGCAGAAACAGGTTGAATAAAGCATGATTATAAATTATCCGGTGTTTATTAAACCAGCCTGGCTTTGGACTATACGTCGCCAGTATATATTTGGATTGCGCCATTGGAATCATGCGTTTATAAATCATTGGGTTATATTATTCAAATAGCCAAACTTGGCTGAATTTTCATTATGATATTGAATGAATAAGGTTTTCATACCGGATTATATTATCTTGAATAGCCAACATGGCTGGATTTTTATTATGGTTTTTAACAACCGGTATTATTGAGGTTTTCAAAGTCGCTTTAGCGCAATGACTATTATTTTATCAAAGGATATGATTTATTTTGCAATGGAAGGAATAGTCCCGAGTCGATGCAGGCTTACGACCCGGCACTTGGGGGCTACATTATTCAAGTTGAGATTATATCAAATATGCAAGTCTCATGTCGCTGCAAGCATGCACCATAATACTTGGGGGCTAATGCAAAGTAATTTTTTGCTCATATTATTGAAGACCCGACTCATCACATTATAAGGAGTCGGCCCTTGGGGGCTACCAATTGCTCCTGTCAACAGTTGAAGGTACAAAAGCTTTTTATTCATTATATTGAAGGGTCCACTGCTCAGTTGGTAAAGCACAAGGCTCTTAACCCTGTGGACATAGATTCAAGTCTCATGATGAGGGTTACATCATATGATGTTATTTTCATTGAAGTATATATTAAGTCCCAGCTTAATATTATCTTACCGAGCCGGCCCTTGGGGGCTACACATCATTGCTCAAATCTACATGATTATACCTACAAAGTCCCTGCTCATTATTGCATAATGACTCGGCCCTTGGGGGCTACACTGGTTGAAGTTTTTATGAGTATAAGACAATTACAAGTCCCAGGTTGCTGCAAGCATGACAACCCGGCACTTGGGGGCTACATAATATGGAGTATTCAGTTTTTACTAAGTGACTGGGATGAACAACATGGATTTCTTCTTAAGTGGCAGTATTTATATTGAAGCAAGTCTTAAGCAATCACTTTGTTCTGCTCAAGACTTGGGGGCTACAGGTATTATATTATTATTGAAGAAATATTTTCAAATTCTCTGATTGAGAAAAGTAGGTTGACCCGGCGTCACCAATCATTATGACCTTGTGGCTGCAACCCGGCGTCATTAATAATCATGAACTGGCATTGGCAACAATCATGAACCGGTGTCTGCAACAATCATGACTCGAAATTATCAAGTTTTTATAACCCGACAGTATTTGGCAATGATAAAACCGGCAAGTTCTGCATCTTCAAACCGGTTGAATGTTAGATGAGTATTTCAAGACCAATATTTCTTAAACCGGCGCTTTGGAAGCCGACTCAAGTGGATTATTCTTCACAATATTTTTTTTATAAGAAACCAACATCAGCAATTTGAGTATGAAGCTGGTTATTGACCCGGATTTTCTAGAAGGAGGAAATGACAAAGGATTTAAGGACGATTAGGTGCCGGTCTACAAGAATTCTTAACCCGGAGCACAACCAGCCAAATTT
>NW_025240625.1:0-3545 GCF_018294505.1 Triticum aestivum
TGGAACTCCAAAAATCCTACCAAATTAGTAAACCCTGAGTAAATTTTGAAAACATCTATAGAAAAAGTAATCATATCAAAATCACGTTTCTATGAATTATCAAAACTAATTTACTGGGTGCAAAAGTTCCTGATTTTCAGAAGGATCAACACAACTATCACCGTAAGCTATCCTAAAGGTCTTACTTGGCACTTTATTGAAGTAAAAGCTATAAAACATGATTAATACAGTAGCATGATCATGTGGACACACAAAAACAGTAAATGTAAATATTGAGTTGTCTCCCAACAAGCGCTTTTATTTAATGCCTTTCTAGCTAGGCATGATGATGACAATGATGCTCACAGAAATGATAAGAATTGAAACATAATGGGAGCATCATGAAGCATATGACTAGCACATTTAAGCCTAACCCACTTCCTATGCATAGGGATTTTGTGAGCAAACTTATGGGAACAATAATCAACTAGCATAGGAAGGCAAAACAAGCATAACTTTAAAACTTTAAGCACATAGAGAGGAAACTTGATATTATTGCAATTCCTACAAGCATATGTTCCTCCTTCATAATAATTTTCAGTAGCATCATGAATGAATTCAACAATATAACCATCACATAAAGCATTCTTTTTATGATCTACAAGCATAGAAATTTTATTACTCTCCACATAAGAAAAATTCTTCTCATTCGGAATAGTGGGAGTATCATAAGAGACTCGAATACTATAAATTGTTTCACATTAAAAGAGTAATGTTCAGAGGGTAATCATAATCATGACAAGTTTTATAAATATAAGCATCACTACTTTTTATAGCATACGTATTGAGGGAGTCCTGGATTAGGGGGTCCTCGGACAGCTGGGCTCTATGCTTATGACAGACTGTTGGACTATGAAGATACAAGATTGAAGACTTCGTCCCGTGTCCGGGTGGGACTCTCCTTCGCATGGAAGGCAAGCTTGGCAATTCGGATATGCAAATTTCCTTCTCTGTAACCAACTCTGTGTAACCCTAGCCCCCCTTCGGTGTCTATATAAATCGGAGGGTTTAGTCTGTAGGACAACAACAATCATAACCATAGGCTAGCTTCTAGGGTTAGCCTCTACGATCTCGTGGTAGATCCACTCTTGCAATACTCATATCATCAAGATCAATCAAGCAGGAAGTAGGGTATTACCTCCATAGAGAGGGCCCGAACCTGGGTGTCACACCCTGATTTTCATGCCACTACACTTAAGCTAATAATCATGATAAAATGTGGTTTGACAAAAACTTTTGAGTGTTTTGGACCTTGCCTTGATTGGTTTTTGTCTGTTGTTTGCAAGTGCTCTAAAAATAAAATAAATCCTCCAACTCTTGTACTCCTTCTCCTTGATCCAAAAACCCTTCCCAATGATCATGCCATGTGTATAGGACATAAAAATAATTTCTTGCAAAAATAATTTGGCCAAATAGTATTTTCAAAAATTAGTTTTTCAAAAACCCCTGAATTGAGGTTTGCACTGCAAGTACTTAATTAAGGGAAGAAAAAATCTTTCCAGAAATATATTTGACTCCTATAAGATATAGGATACCCAGAAACCACAAAAATATAATTTTAAAAGTTATTTTCCTATTTTATTTAAAAGCTTTTTCTTAAGGCCAGAAGTTTGCGCTATACCGGAGAAGTTTGCGCTTATTAAGGATTATATTGATGGGTTGCGTTTTACTACTACACATGATGATTTTAATGAATATAATATGCATGTGCTTGCTGCTCCTACTTGCAATTATTATGAGAGAGGAACTACATCTCTACCTCTCTATGTTTCCAATACGATAAAATTGCAAGAAACTATTTATGTTATGCATCGCCCTTACTTTGTGTGCATGAGTTGTTCTTTTATGACATCCCGATGCATAGGAAGAGAGTTAGAGTTTGTTGTTTCATGATATATGTTGCTTTGTTCTCAACACTAAATTACAAACCATTCTTAATTAAAATTGGCTTTTGATATACCTTGGGATCCGGGTGGATCAATTACTTTAGGACTTTATGCCTAGCTTAATGGCTTTAAAGAAAGCGCTACCAGGGAGACAACCTAGAAGTTTTAGAGAGTCAGTTTATTATGTTGTGTGCTTTTAAAAAAGTTTTAAAACAAAAAGATTATAGAGGGGAACCTAAAACTTTTCAAAAAGAAAAGTGAAAGTAAGAAAGACAAATACCGTTGAAGTGGGGGAGCTCCTTGAACAAATCTTGAATTACATAAACTTTTCAACAACAATAATTATCCCCTTGTACAAATCCATTGTATTATAAAAATAATGTGCCAAGATTTGCCTTTAGGATGATTAGATTGCTTGTTTGGTTTGTGCAATGCAAAAATAGAAACTTTGGCTGTAGTGCGTGAATTTACATTTTTTACTGGAACTTCAAAACTTTCTAAATTTTTTACACTATACTTCTATGCAAATTCGTTATTTTCCCTAATTTTTCAGAATTTTTGGAGTTACAGAAGTATGGTCAATGTTTAGATTGCTATAGACTGTCCTGTTTTTGACAGATTCTGTTTTTGATGCATTATTTTGCGTGTTTTGATGAATCTATGGATTGTATCAGTGACATAAGCCATGGTGAAGTTAGAGTACAGTAGTTATAGTGCAAAAATAAAATATGAATGGGTTTGCAACAATACTTAAAGTAGTCATTTGCTTTATTATACTAACGTATCTCACGAGGGTTTTGTTAAGTTTTGTGTGATTGAAGTTTTCAAGTTTTGGGTGAGATCACGATGGATGAAGGAATAAGGAGTGGCAAGAGCCTAAGCTTGGGGATGCCCGAGGCACCCCAAGGTAATATTCAAGGACTCTGATACGTCTCCAACGTATCTATAATTTTTGATTGTTCCATGCTATTATATTACCCCTTTTGGTTGTTTATGGGCTTTATTTTACACATTTATATCATTTTTGGGACTAACCTACTAACCAGGGCGCCATCCCATATTGCTATTTTTTTGCCTATTTCAGTATTTCAAAGAAAAGGAATATCAAACAGAGTCCAAACGGAATGAAACCTTTGGGAGCGTGATTTTTGGAACGAACATGATCCAGAGGACTTGGAGTGCAAGTCAAGAAGCAGCCGAGGAAGCCACGAGATAGGAGGTCGCGCCCCCCTGTAGGGCGCACCCCCTGTCTCGTGGGCCCCTCGGGCGGCCACCGACGTACTTCTTCCTCCTATAAATACCTACGTACCCCGAAAACATCCAGGAGCACCATGAAACAAAATTTCCACCGCCATAACCTTCTGTATCCGCGAGATCTCATCTTGGAGCCTTCGCCGGCACTCTGCCGGAGGGGGAATCGACCATGGAGGGCTTCTACATCAACACCCTTGCCCCTCTGATGAGTTGTGAGTAGTTTACCACAGACCTACGGGTCCATAGTTATTAGCTAGATGGCTTCTTCTCTCTTTTTGGATCTCAATACAATGTTCTCCCCCTCTCTTGTGGAGATCTATTCGATGTAAACTCTTTTTGCGGTGTGTTTGTCGAGATCCGATGAAT
>NW_025240626.1:0-3544 GCF_018294505.1 Triticum aestivum
GAGTGGTCCCACCTCATGGGCTGTGGGTTTATACTTTATAATTTCCTTTTGTGTGTTTTATATGTATTCATTATGTGAGCTCCAACATATGAGTATGATTATCTATGCTGTTTTTGTGGTGGATGTTTTGTCATGAGTTGAATAATTCCAATTTCATATATTATTTTTAGGGAAATTCCATACATTGCTGTTCATTTTGACTGTAAGATTAGCTTGTGAATGTCTATTGGATCTCTGATCTACTATTCTAATTATGCACAAATTACAGTGAGGAGTTAATAATGAGAACAATGTTTTCGCATAAGACAAGAGAGAACAATGTGTATTAGATGAAGTAGACGGAGGGGTACGATTAGCCTGGTGACAGAGAAGATTAAAGAACTTGTACCCGTTGGTATACTTTCTTGGTTCGTCTCACTGAGGATAAAAAGGGAGTTTTCTAGCTATCTCGGTCCAATGTGGAAAGATGTCAATATAAGATTCGGCATTTAAGACAATTCTTGTGGGGTTGGACTAAATGTGGGAGTGAGATTTAGGAATTGAAAAAAGAAAGGGTTTATCAATCCCATCAATGAGCTAGACATGAAAGCGGAGATGAATCCTCTTGATATCGACGACAAGTTGACTAAAACAGAGGCTGAGAAGAAGCTTGCAGAGAAGGGGAGATCAAATGAGCTCTAAGAGCTAAGGTACAACAGGTTGTTCAAAGGACAGTGATATTCAGTTTTTTCACCTAATTACGAATGAAAAACACAGGAAAAAGAAAATGTGTCCAATTTGAACAAGATGAGGGTACGATAGTAGGTCATGAGAACCTTAAATTGCACATCTCGAATTTCTATAAAATGCTCTTTGGGTGCCATTAGAGAATTTTGTATCCTTGGATGATGATACGTCGGGGGATATCCCACAACTTTGTACAGAAGAGAGTGCGGTGCTCAACATCCCTTTTGCGAAAAAGGAGGTGTTCGAGGCTATCGCGCAATGAAGAAGAATAAGCTACCCGGTCTAGATGTTTTTCTGGTGGTTCGCATTGCGCAATTCAAACCGGTTTGTTTGCTTAATGTTGGGTTTAAGATTTTTGTCAAAGTAGGGAGGAGGTCCCCTTTTTCTTTTCTACAGACACAAGCGTTCATATACACACGCATACACTCACCCATATGAATGCACACACGCACACCCTACCCCTATGAGCACCTCCAAAAGACTGAGCCAGCATATCATCTTGAAATTTACGAAGTCATCGTAGGCACCTCATCGTCGATGGGAACGCCTCCTCCCACTGAATGCGCATCGCCGGAAATCCTGAAATAAATCCAGGAATAAATGCGAGCACCAGGATTTGAACCCTGTTGTGCTGGGAATACCACAGTCCCTCTAACCATCCAACCACAGGTTGGTTCGCGAGGTCCCCGTTTTCTGGGACAAGATCAAGTGTGCGTACCCACTCTTTCATACCGTGGTCACCACTCCCACCTCACCAGCGACCCTCGGTCTTGTGAACTTAACCACAAGGTCGCCTCTTCCTACTCCCCCTCCTTGGTTGACTGGTCATTGCTTGCTGTATTGCCACTCCGATGACGCCGTCTCTATCTGCTCCGCCGCCGTCATCGGCATATCATTGCTGTTTTGAGATTTTATAGAAATCTTATGGACGCAACTCTGAAAATGTTTGATATCCGTCCCAATCTGCATGGTCACCACCCCAACTGCGCTCACCAATAAACAAAACTCTTGCCACATGCATGCTACTTCTCCGACCAGCGCCACATTCTTTGTCTGAAGTGCAGTATTCATTCTATTCTTTGACTGGTGTGGTCTGAACACTGAACTACTAGTACAGTCGTCGTCCTCGCGTGGTGGTTTGAACGGCCACGTTCCTCAGTTTTCATGTCCTTATTGATGTCTTCTTCACTCGTCGTTTTGACTCGATGAGCGCACGTGTTGGTAGTTCACTTCACTGGGAGAGCGAGGATATATAAGCGGCATCTGGATAAGCGGCTTGTTTGGAGACAGTCATCACACACACACCAACCTGCTCTTGGCACACCGCTGAGCAACCATCAAGCAGCCCTTTGCCTACCTAGTTAGCGAGAGTGAGAATCAATGGCATCCCGGCTGGAGCTGCTCATGTCGCAGGGGATGCGACTGTGGAGCTATCTCACCTCCTCATCCGCCTCTGCAGCAGGAACCGGAGTTGCTCTTGCATCCTCCGTTACTCTTGCCAGTTCCAGAAGCCAACCTCCGCACCGGAACCGTGACCCCCCAAGAAACAGGGCAAACGCGCCCGGGAGGGCCCCCAAGAAACAGTTTGCATGCAGAGGATTCTCTAATTCTCTGACGCGCAGCCGCTTGTAGGATCCTGCTAAGTTGAGCTGCCATGTTGATTTTCACTTCGATGCAGGAAACATGTCATAGTAATGATTGTGTGTGCTGCTCGAGTCGAATTAATCAAGAAATGTGCAGTTCAGTCTTTTGTTTTGAAAAGGATGTGTAAGCTAGTGAACTTTGCCGCTGTGCGTCGCGTGTTGGTTCTCTGTTACAGATCGTATCAAACCTGTCTGTACCTCATATATGTTCTTCTTTATCAGAAAGAAAAATACTCGTATATGTTCTGTGTAAATCAGCCTCTCGGTTGGAGGAACGACCATGTGTGCTGTGGATGAATGTGAGGTTGTTCATTTTCACCCACCTGAGCTCGATTCTATTGCAAGCGAACGTACGCCTTGCCACGCTGTTTTTATTCCACGAAAAGCAAAAAAGGAGATTATATACATCTCAAAACAGCCATGCTTTATATATAAAGCAATCATCATGTCCAAACATCAAGTTCAACCGACGAAAAGAAAAAAATAAGTTTGCCAGGCAACATCACAAACATGCTCAAAGATGTGTCCTACCACACACAAAGATCATGCCCTGCAACTGAACATGGTACAGTCATAGCCTTGTCAAACTAGGAGTATTAATCCCATGAGAGACTCCCACGAGTCTAGGGTTTCCCCACCTCCCCTGTCGTCGTCGATCTGCCTTGTCTTCTATTGCCTTAGGGCCATAGAGGCGTGGTGGATCTCAATTGCCCGTGGGTGGGCTCCTGCTTTGTTTTAGGGTGTTTTTAGTCTGTTTAGTGTTTGTATCATGCTCAGAAAGGCGAGACGGCGGCGACTCCCTGAAGATGGAATAAGGTGCTCCCCACTTAGCCCCCATTTCGGCGACGAATCTTGCGTCATCGGTGAGCGTGTGGAGGTGGTCTCCGATGGATCACACGGGATTCGGCCGGTGTTTGTCTTCATTGGATCCATGTGGATCGGGTCTTCATTGGGGCCTTAGCACGGCAACTTCTCGGTTCTACTATGACAAGATTCGCTCGACTTCTTTAAAGGAGGGGCGATGACGGCGACAAGCCTTCAGCTCATTCCAGTGCTTATAGTCATTGCTAGGTGGTCGACAAACATGAATAGATTGAAGTTTTGTTTAAAAAGAATACTTATATATTGCTAGGTGGTCGACAAAGTTGAATAGATTGCTAGGTTGTTACTTACGG
>NW_025240627.1:0-887 GCF_018294505.1 Triticum aestivum
CAACTATGGAAATTGCTTCGGGACCCCAAAACTGTGAGTAATAATCCAAGAAACGGCCAGAATCGGCCAATTTGCGAGTGTTGATGACCGAGACATAAACGCACCCAGGGTTCGTTAATCATGGAAACCACTCCGGGACCCCAAAACAGTGAGTAATAATACATGAAACGGGCCAAAAATCGGCAAAAACTGCCAATGTTGATGACCGACACGTAAGCGCACCTTGGGATTCAACAACTATGGAAATCGCTTCGGGACCCCAAAATAGTGAGTAATAATTCAACAAACAGGCTAGAATCAGCCAAAACTGCGAGTGTTGATGAGCGACACGTAAACGCACCCCAGGGTTCGTTAATCATGGAAACCACTCCGGGACCACAAAACAGTGAGTAATAATCCATGAAACGGGCCAGAATCGGCCATAACTGCCAATGTTGATGACCGACACGTAAGCACACCTTGAGGTTCAACAACTACGGCAATCACTTCGGGACCCCAAAATAGTGAGTAATAATCGAAGAAATGGGCCAGAATCGGCCCAAACTGCCAGTGTTGATGACTGACACATAAGGGAACCTTGGGGTTCAACAACTATGGAAATCACTTCGGGACCCCAAAATAGTGTGTAATAATCCATGAAACGGGCCAAAATCGGCAAAAACTGCCAGCGTTGATGACCGACACGTAAGCGCACCTTGGGGTTCAACAACTATGGACATCGCTTCGGGACCCCAAAACAGTGAGCAATAATCCAAGAAACGGGCCAGAATCGGCCAAACTGCGTGTGTTGATGACCGACACATAAACGCACCCCAGGATTCGTTAATCGTGGAAATCACTCTTGGACCCCAAAATAGTGAGTAATAGTCCATAAAATGGGCCAGAAT
>NW_025240627.1:2978-3544 GCF_018294505.1 Triticum aestivum
AAATCGCTTCGGGACCCCAAAATAGTGAGTAATAATTCAACAAACGGGCTAGAATCAGCCAAAACTGCGAGTGTTGATGAGCGACACGTAAACGCACCCCAGGGTTCGTTAATCATGGAAACCACTCCGGGACCCCAAAACAGTGAGTAATAATCCATGAAACGGGCCAGAATCAGCCAACCTGCGAGTGTTGATGACCGACACGTAAACGCACCCCAGGGTTCGGTAATCATGGAAACCACTCCGGGACCCCAAAACAGTGAGTAATAATCCATGAAACGGACCAGAATCGGCCATGACTGCCAATGTTGATGACCGACACGTAAGCGCACCTTGGGGTTCAACAACTATGGGAATCACTTCGGGACCCCAAAATAGTGAGTAATAATCGAAGAATCGGGCCAGAATCGGCCCAAAATGCCAGTGTTGATGACTGACACGTAAGGGAACCTTGGGGTTCAACAACTATGGAAATCGCTTCGGGACCCCAAAACAGTGTGTAATAATCCATGAAACGGGCCAAAATGGGCAAAAACTGCCAGTGTTGATGACCGACACGTAAGCGC
>NW_025240628.1:0-3543 GCF_018294505.1 Triticum aestivum
TTGCAAAAGTTCTTCGTGCTGAGACACCACGTGTTAATCGGGTGTGATAGGCTCTACGTTCAAATACAACGGGTGCAAAATAGTTGCACACGCGGAATACTCAGGTTAAACTTGACGAGCCTAGCATATACAGATATGGCCTCGGAACACAGAGACCGAAAGGTCGAGCATGAATCATATAGTAGATATGATCAACATAGTGATGTTCACCATTGAAACTACTCCATCTCACGTGTTAATCGGACATGGTTTAGTTGCTTTGGATCACGTAATCACTTAGATGATTAGAGGGATGTCTATCTAAGTGGGAGTTCTTAAGTAATATGATTAATTGAACTTAAATTTATCATGAACTTAGTACCTGATAGTATCTTGCTTGTCTATGTTAATTGTAGATAAATGGCCCGTGCTGTTGTTCCGTTGAATTTTAATGCGTTCCTTGAGAAAGCTAAGTTGAAAGATGATGGTAGCAATCACACGGACTGGGTCTGTAACTTGAGGATTATCCTCATTGCTGCATAGAAGAATTACGTCCTCGAAGCACCGCTAGGTGCCAGGCCTCCTGCAAGAGCTATGCCAGAAGTTATGAACGTCTGGCAAAGCAAAGCCGATGACTACTCAATAGTTCAGTGTGCCATGCTTTACGGCTTAGAACCGGGACTTCAACGACGTTTTGAACGTCATGGAGCATATGAGATGTTCCAGGAGTTGAAGTTAATATTTCAAGCAAATGCCCGGATTGAGAGATATGAAGTCTCCAATAAGTTCTATAGCTGCAAGATGGAAGAGAATAGTTCTGTCAGTGAGCATATACTCAGAATGTCCGGGTATAATAATCACTTGGTTCAACTAGGAGTTGAACTTCCGAATGATTGCGTCATTGACAGAATTCTTCAATCACTGCCACCAAGCTACAAGAGCTTCGTGATGAACTATAACATGCAAGGGATGGATAAGACAATTCCCGAGCTCTTCGCAATGCTAAAGGCAGCGGAGGTAGAAATCAAAAAGGAGCATCAAGTGTTGATGGTCAGTAAAACCACTAGTTTCAAAAAAAGGGCAAAGGGAAGAAGAAGGGGAACTTCAAGAAGAACAGTAAGCAAGTTGCTGTTCAGGAGAAGAAACCCAAGTCTGGACCTAAGCCTGAAACTGAGTGCTTCTACTGTAAGCAGACTGGTCACTTGAAGCGGAACTGCCCCAAGTATTTGGCGGAAAAGAAGGATGGCGAGGTTAACAAAGGTATATGTGATATACAAGTTATTGATGTGTACCTTACCAATGCTCGTAGTAGCACCTGGGTATTTGATACTGGTTCTGTTGCTAATATTTGCAACTCCAAACAGGGGCTACGGATTGAGCGAAGATTGGCTAAGGACGAGGTGACGATGCGCGTGGGAAATGGTTCCAAAGTCGATGTGATCGCCGTCGGCACGCTACCTCTACATCTACCTTCGGGATTAATATTAGACCTAAATAATTGTTATTTGGTGACAACATTGAGCATGAACATTATATCTGGATCTTGTTTAATGCGAGACGGTTTTTCATTTAAATCAGAGAATAATGGTTGTTCTATTTATATGAATAATATCTTTTATGGTCATGCACCCTTGAAGAGTGGTCTATTTTTAATGAATCTCGATAGTAGTGATACACATATTCATAATGTTGAAGCCAAAAGATGCAGAGTTAATAATGACAGTGCAACTTATTTGTGGCACTGCTGTTTGGGTCATATCGGTGTAAAGCGCATGAAGAAACTCCATACTGATGGAATTTTGGAATCACTTGATTTTGAATCACTTGGTACTTGCGAACCGTGCCTTATGGGCAAGATGACAAAAACACCGTTCTCCGGTACTATGGAGAGAGCAACAGATTTGTTGGAAATCATACATACAGATGTATGTGGTCCGATGAATATTGAGGCTCGTGGCGGATATCGTTATTTTCTCACCTTCACAGATGATTTGAGCAGATATGGGTATATCTTATTAATGAAACATAAGTCTGAAACATTTGAAAAGTTCAAAGAATTTCAGAGTGAAGTTGAAAATCATCGTAACAAGAAAATTAAATTCCTACGATCTGATCGTGGAGGAGAATATTTGAGTTACGAGTTTGGTCTACATTTGAAACAATGCAGAATAGTTTCGCAACTCACGCCACCCGGAACACCACAGCGTAATGGTGTGTCCGAACGTCGTAATCGTACTTTATTAGATATGGTGCGATCTATGACGTCTTACTGATTTACCGCTATCGTTTTGGGGTTATGCTTTAGAGACGGCTGCATTCACTCTAAATAGGTCACCATCGAAATCCGTTGAGACGACGCCTTATGAACTATGGTTTGGCAAGAAACCAAAGTTGTCGTATCCTAAAGTTTGGGGTTGCGATGCTTATGTGAAGAAACTTCAACCTGATAAGCTCGAACCCAAATCGGAGAAATGTGTCTTCATAGGATACCCAAAAGAGACTGCTGGGTATACCTTCTATCACAGATCCGAAGGCAAGATATTCGTTGCTAGGAATGGATCCTTTCTAGAGAAGGAGTTTCTCTCGAAAGATGTGAGTGGGAGGAAAGTAGAACTTGATGAGGTAACTGTACCTGCTCCCTTATTGGAAAGTAGATCATCGCAGAAATCAGTTTCTGCGACACCTACACCAAGTAGTGAGGAAGTTAATGATAATGATGATGAAACTTCAGATCAAGTTATTACTGAACTTCGTAGGTCAACTAGATCAAGAACCGCACCAGAGTGGTACGGTAATCCTGTTCTGGAGGTCATGTTACTAGACCATGGCGAACCTACGAACTATGAAGAAGCGATGGTGAGCCCAGATTCGCCAAAATGGCTTGAAGCCATGAAATCCGAGATGGGATCCATGTATGAGAACAAAGTATGGACTTTGGTTGACTTGCCCGATGGTCGGCAAGCCATTGAAAACAAATGGATCTTCAAGAAGAAGACTGACGCTGATGGTAATGTTACTGTCCATAAAGCTCGACTTGTTGCAAAAGGTTTTCGACAAGTTCAAGGGATTGACTACGATGAGACCTTCTCACCCGTGGCGATGCTTAAGTCTGTCCGAATCATGTTAGCAATTGCCGCATTTTATGATTATGAAATTTGGCAAATGGATGTCAAAACTGCGTTCCTGAATGGATTTCTGGAAGAAGAGTTGTATATGATGCAACCAGAAGGTTTTGTCGATCCAAAGGGAGCTAACAAAGTGTGCAAGCTCCAGCGATCCATTTATGGACTGGTGCAAGCCTCTCGGAGTTGGAATAAATGCTTTGATAGTGTGATCAAAGCATTTGGTTTTATACAGACTTTTGGAGAAGCCTGTATTTACAAGAAAGTGAGTGGGAGCTCGATAGCATTTCTGATATTATATGTGGATGACATATTACTGATTGGAAATGATACAGAATTTCTGGATAGCATAAAGGGATACTTGAATAAGAGTTTTTCAATGAAAGACCTCGGTGAAGCTGCATATATATTAGGCATTAAGATCTATAAAGATAGATCAAGA
>NW_025240629.1:0-3543 GCF_018294505.1 Triticum aestivum
AATTACCACAAACACATGAACAATTTTGTCTGTAAATTCTTGTCATAGCTGTAGACCAAAAATGTAGTCATGGTAACGTTTCAGGTTTTTGTCTAGCAAGTCTACCGCCATCGCTAACCTCTTTCCGCCGCCCCTCTCTCTTTACACGGTCCATAAAACGAATGAGAAATATGCAGGTATGTATGAATATATATCCTAGCTAGGCCGACTGGTGGACGACGAGCATGAGCAGACCACGGGGACGGAGGGGCTAGCAGCAAAAGGGACCTGGATGCCAGGCTAGCTAGGTGCTGCAATGGCATGGGATGGAGGCTGTTTTCTTCGTGCAGCAGAGGGACTTGGACGCCAAGCACCGCCGGTAGCCCAGCTCCATCACGAACTCATTCGCTGGAGCACCCACCGGCCTCTGGACCCTGCGCTTCGGCTTGCGGCTCAGCCACTGCTTGAGTAGGCCGTGCAGCGTCGTCGAAGGGCAGACCGGCTTGCCATGGCATAAGATCTCCACCTGCATTTCGCACAAGTATACATACAGGTGGTCAGGCCAAATAGCACATTCAACATTGTCCATGTGCAAACATACTTTCTCGGCTTACATGTGCGATAACAAGAAAAATGATATTAATTGGTGCAAATGAATCATACTATATATGCCACCATCCAAATCTACAAATGCAGCAAGGTGGTGGTTCCTTTCACGGGAAATCGGTGGGGGTGGTGGCCCGTTCATTATTTCTGAATAATAAAATCTACAATGCAGCAAACTGGAGATTTATTGATGATCTAATTCTAATGCTTGGAAGCTAGCACCTTGACAGGAGGCCCCAGACAACAATCAAAATCAAAGCACAAAGACATCTAAAATGCTCACCTTAACGTCACTTGCTAGCTCAAGTTTTTTCATAATGAGCTTCAGGATAGAGGAGACCTGCATAGTTCCATCTCTGAAACAAGAAGAAAAATCCATATTAAACAGAATGTATTAAATTCTTGGAATTGAGTTGCGTGTTAGCTGAATTCCTGGAAGGGATGAACGAAAAAAAGCATGCAGGATTTTCGAATGAAACATCCTCTCCAATGCTGATAAAAATTGTTAATCTAGACACTTCACCTTCATATTTTGAAATGAAGGAAATAACTCTTGCTGATACCATAGCACAGTTGCTACTAGTAGAAAACATAACATGAAAAGGGGCATCAGCGCACAGCGCCATCTAAAATTCTCAAGCTGGGAAAAAACCTTGAGCAATCTATGCTACAAATAAGAGGATACTAAGTGAAGTATGAGAGGCCTCTATCATTGTTGACAAAGAAACTTGAAGATTAATGGGGAACTCACTTAATTCTGTAGAAATTATTTTTTATCTGAGGCAGCCGTTTAGCTTCTGCCCTGCAAAACAGTTTTCATTTTGATGTGAGGACGCAAAAAACACGGTCCATCAGAATTAATACGAATATTGAATATGTTGCAATCTTACTGGTTCAGTGAAGTCACTAGTGAAAACCAGACTGGGGTAGTTATTCCATCATCCGAGTCTGCTTCTGGGCTTTCCCTCAGACTATCCTCTGTGGTTGTTTTGTTTTTCCGACTTTCCCCCAGATAACATAATGTTTGTGACTTCTTCGCGCTTGCCACGACTAAGCTCCGTAAGGGCTTATGAAGCTCTTCATTGTCAATCGTCTCGTGATTCTTTCCATCTTCAGAAATATCTGCACTATTCTGTTTTGGATGGAAGTGTACTCAGAATAAGCAAATGTTACAAGACAGTTGGCATCAAACTTGCATATGAAATTATGTGCTGGTAATACTTTAGTAGTACCTTCTTTTTGTTTGCAGATGTTGGCACCTTGGTTGATTTTGGTGCTGAGGCCATCTCAGTCTTCTGATTATAGCCTTCCGATTTATTTGGCAATTTACCGACAGAAAACAAATGGGACATGAATTTCCTTCTTGCAGCTCTCTGTCCTGTCAGAGTAGGTTGTGTTGCCATCTTCTGGGTTTCAACCAAGGAAGAAATGGACCTCTCTTTTATCTTTGCTGGCAGTGTAGTACTTGGAGCCTCAGAAGCATCAACTTCTGCTTTAGGTGGAAACGCATGGTCCCTGATAGCCTGAATTTTTGGATCATCCCTTCAAACAAGGAAACAATCAATCATGTTAGGTAGCAGCATATAGTAGAGTACCTGAGTCGAGATCACAGGAAAAATAAGAATAAGTGGCTGGAATTCTAAGTTTTTGTTTCACAAAACAAGAATGTATGTATACATAGATAGTTTCTTCTATAGATACATTCTAAGCTTCTGCTTCACAAAAAAAAAAAAACAAGTTTGGTCTGGCTATTAGTGAGAGTTTGCACTTGTAATTACACTTGTATTGCATAACTCCGCTGGTGTACTTATACATAGACTTAAAGAAATTGAGAACTGACAAGTTGAAAAAACAATGTTGTAGATAACTATATAGACAACCTTGTTATTTTAACAATTACTTACCTGAGTTTCTCTTCAGGAGCAATCCCAAGAGCAGCGTTGCATACGGGGCAGGATTCGATCCCCTCCTCACCTATTTTCTTCAGGATACAATCCCGGCAAACTGCTTACAAAAAGGCGGTCACAAGAGGAACTCCACAGGCAGGCATGCAAGTTTCATGCAGAGATTTGAAAGAATCGAATTTTACATGCTTGGCAAATGAAAACAATATTATGAGTAAATTAGCTAGCTAGTAGCAACAATGCAACAAGACTAGATACTTGGCTTGCAACCAACCAGTCCAACAAGGAGTACCAACAACCGACACAGATTCCCGGCCGAGTCTTGGTGATCTTTGGAGCTTGGTTCCTTCTCTTGTAGAGTGTAGTGTTGTTGTGGTGCTGGTGTGATGTTTTTGTGTGCTGTTGTGGGTTTGTGTGCTCTCAGTCTGGGCTTTGTAATGTGTCTTCTTCTTCATACATGAAATGAAATGCAATGCCGTTGATTTTCGCCAAAAAAATGACCACGGCCGGCCAGCGCAGTGCAGAATGCCTGTTCAAACGGACACAACATTTCATGCCACCATCTACAAGCTCCCCCACCATCGTCTACAACCTCCCCAACCATTACCTAACACACACGAAGCTACTAGATAGAGTGCATCGACACCATACAGTTCCATTCACCCTGCGACAGGTGCCAAGGCTTTACAACTTTTGCTCCTAGCACCAAAAGGAAACTGGGACCGAATGTCCTTCCAAGAGGATGGCCCCGGCGGCCACCACGGGGAAGTCCAAAGTGCCGTGTCGTCGGGACATGGAAGACACCTGGAAACGCCAAAGGTTGGCTGCATTGTGGACTCTAAACTTCCAAAGAAGAGAGGTGGCGACATTAGACCGAGAGCACGAGAGCACGGCGTCGGCTCCGGATGGATTTCTGCGTGAGAGCACGGGCGAAGAAACTACCGCAGACCGAGAGCACGGCTAACAGGCCAGGTTAGACTGATGTTTGCTCGCGTATTTGTTTCCCCTCTCCTGTAACTCTAAACCCCATCTCCGCTGCCATGACTCCGCAGAC
>NW_025240630.1:0-3543 GCF_018294505.1 Triticum aestivum
ATATATATATATATATATATATATATATATTTCCTCCCAAATTACTAAACTCACAAATTAATCACTATATAAAGCATTGCAAGAGCTAATCTAGCAATGAGAGATGAAAGGACAAAGTTGCTAACCTTTGTGATCATTTGAATGGATGGGGGCCTTGAAATCTTGGCAAATTTTGGGCAAAATGTGTGATGAGCTCGAGAGGAAGAGGGGAAGAACAGAGAGGAGAGGGGAAAGGGGAAGAACAGAGCGAGCTCGGGTGGACGAAGGGTTTATGTAGGACGACCTTTAGTACCGGTTCGTGCCAAGAACCGGTACTAAAGGGGCTGGAGGGGCCCCAGTCTGACAACATCCTGCCACCACTCTCATTTGTACCGGTTCGTGGCACGAACCAGTGCTAAAGGTTCGCCACAAACCAGTACTAATGAAAGCGGCCCGGCTAGCCGTTGGAACCGGCACTAATGTATACATTAGCGCCGGCTCAAATACAAACCGGCACTAATGTGCTTCACGTTTGACCCTTTTTCTACTAGTGATTTTCCCTAGGTTATATGAAATTTAATAATACATATCAGTAGTAAGTAGAGTACAACACATATGCTAATTTATAATTCTGCTTCTCATGGAAAACTGGATAAAACAAAAGTCACATCTTGGCCTTCTGTATCAATTTATTTTAGTCTCAATATACTATCTAGCCCTCTATTATGCACAATCCATCATTTATATATTATGTAGCTTCTTTTAAAAATACAAACAATGTAAGATCTAGGTTTGCATAGTTGAACTCAAATGTTTAGCTAATTGAAAATATATTTCCGCTCATGATTAGCTGACTATTTGGTACATTCACAAAAGAGATATTACAATATTCATTGTACATGAGGGTGAATGGCATGCTTACTCATACTATGAATGTGACATGATCTTTTGCAATCTGGATAAAGGAGCACATGTCAAAGATAAAATATATATTAACATTGTGGCCATACTATAGAGGTCCATATTCACAAAGAACACACGGATGACTACATTATGTTGGGTTTTAAGGTAATAATATAGGATATAAAATTACTAACGTATGAAATAAAAACGATCCTAGAAAGTGAACTTCATTTCGTCTATATTCCTATCTCTTGGAATTTAATGAATGCGTTTTTTTTGGAAACTACAAACGCACGCTCTACAAAAATAAATGATGAACTATTTTTTCTCTACAAAAATGAGTATATTTACTATAGATGATGTACACACATGCCTACAATTTTTTTAATATACTGGGAAAATTTATGTCTAATGAATTACATTAGCATGGTGTGCCGTCTACTGTTCTATAAAGACATCACATGCACTTGCGGGCATGATCGCTATAACACAACCAAATTGGTTGATGAGAGTGCCGACCTAGTTTTAGGTGTATTATTAGTATTGTCTATCTATATTTTAACTAAGAATGAAACAAAAATCATCATTAAAAGTAGGATTCGTTATTAATTATGTGCAAAACTGAAAAATGTCCATATACACAGTCTGATACCATGTATGAAACAAATGTAAAAATTACTTGATGTGGCTTTATATACTCTACATCCGAAACTGGTTCACCATCTACTCTCGGCGCAAAGCTTGTCAATAACATTAATGACCTTATTTGGAGTGTGGGTATGAGATTGTAGTAATCGAAGAGAGCTAGAATACATGTGTGAAACATTGAAGAGTTGGAAATATCAGATTCTGCATAAACGCAAATAAAATGCCTACATACTTTGTAAGAGCTAGTCACTATGACAACTTGTAGCATGCATTACCCTTGAAGTTTTTCTGCTTGAAGAAATTTATAGTAAATCTCGCAAACACAGAAATGAGCCGACCATCTATAAGGAGTGAAGTTCTAAACATGTAGAGTGATCAAAAGTTGGAAGAGTTAGTCAGACAAATTCCTTAGATTATGAAATAGGGAAAGACAAAAGAAAAATCAGACCCCTCACCACCAAATAAATTAATCAATGTACAAGCACAACTTTTTGGAGCAACTTGCCAACAACTAACAAAAATAAGAAGACCGTCAATATGTTTTATGTAAGACAAATTCAAATATGCAGAAAGTAATTATCGAGTGTTCAAAATTACTTTGTTAGTTATGCATGATAATAGTTAACTGGTCGCAGTGGCTCCTCATAAAGTAGTATACATACCATATATATGACTTGTCTTGAATTTATCTGAACATCACCTTCTTCATGATTTCAATTACGCACCAAACGACATATAGATATTTGAAAATATTACAATCTAGTATAATTCAAAAAAGTACACTGTAGAACTACATTATAGTACAATTTGCACCTCTATTCCATAAATTGTAGTCTGCATATATTGTCGGCATATTGGCATATGCACAATTTCACAAAGTCATGATATATACTGACCTCTTTGTTTTAGATTGTCGTTGTTGACACTGATTAAATCTAGACGGTCTCTTGTATTATACAGTTTGAGTAGTAAAACAATGCATATACCTAGATATATATCACATGTCCGTGCGTAGCTATAGATTGTGTGCATTAGGCATGTCTACCATCCATCTCTTTGTTACTATGAGGCGTGTACCCAGCTCCTTGCTAAAAGGCTGTATGCATGAGCAAAGTTTGAAATCAGAGACTGGCCGTGGTAGAGGCTGGTCACGGCCGCATGCGTGAGGACGTACTCACTTACGGGATTCCTGAATTTTTTAGTCAGCCCAGATGACATAAGGAAGAGAGCTCCAGTCCATGCAATTCCAGTACGTACCCGTGAAAAGTTAGATCGTGCTCCCTCCTTTGTTGACGCGCTTGATGTCTCCATCTGGTTAAAAGTCCTGGAACCGTACATCCACATCCCTTGCCAGGAACGCATCAAGGCGCTGGAACCCCACGGCTGAGGCATCGTCTTCCTCATCATGCGGCTGAGTCCTCGCCGTGGAAAGCACTGGAATTGCACCACAATGTCCCTTCCTAGTAAATCTTTGAGCCCTATACGTGCCCTGAGTTATGGCTAAAACGAATTGAAAAGGCTTTGTTGTCAAGCTTTCCGATCCGATCCGCTCCACAATCAGCACGTCCGTTGCCTGGTTTCTTGTGCTGGTCGTATGCTGCTCCAGGGATTAGGTTCTATTCACGGCCTATGAGGTTGGATGGAAAAGAAAGGATCCAGTGTGCCGGAGGAGATAGACAACATGATCAAGATTGATCTCATCCTTTTTAAAGCATTGCCGGTCTCACCTAAGATATGGAACAGGCAGGAGAGAAGCAGAGGTGATCTACCTGTGCCTCCGCTGTTGGCCGTCTAGAAGCATGTTGGGCGCTCGCAGTAGGATAGATCAATCAAAAGGGCATGCGTACACCCTATCACTGATCCTACTGCCCCGTGCGTGGGGAGTTCCAGTAGGAAGACTTAGGGCGACCAAGGTGAGAGCGCCGGCGCCAGGACTGGGAGAAGTTTGCGAGCGGCGAGCTTCGGCCTCTTGATCGATGCGAGAGATTAGGTAAATACACATTAGTTTTTTTT
>NW_025240631.1:0-3543 GCF_018294505.1 Triticum aestivum
AGACCTTTGAAAAGTTCAAGGAATTTCAGAATGAAGTAGAGAATCAACGTGACTGAAAGATAAAATTCTTACGATCGGATCGTGGAGGAGAATATTTAAGTCACGAATTTGGTACACACTTAAGAAAATGTGGAATCGTTTCACAACTCACGCCGCCTGGAGCACCTCAGCGTAACGGTGTGTCCGAACGTCGTAATCACACTCTATTGGATATGGTACGATCTATGATGTCTCTTACCGATTTACCGCTATCATTTTGGGGATACGCTTTAGAGACAGCTACATTCACTTTAAATAGAGCACCGTCTAAATCCGTTGAGACGACACTGTATGAATTATGGTTTGGGAAGAAACCTAAGCTGTCGTTTCTAAAAGTTTGGGGATGCGATGCTTATGTCAAGAAACTTCAACCTGAAAAGTTCGAACCCAAGTCGGAAAAATGCGTCTTCATAGGATACCCTAGGGAAACCATTGGGTATACCTTCTACTTAAGATCCGAGGGCAAGATCTTTGTTGCCAAGAACGGATCCTTTCTGGAAAAAGAGTTTCTCTCGAAAGGAGTAAGTGGGAGGAAAGTAGAACTCGATGAAGTACTACCTCTTGAACCGGAAAGTAGTGCAACTCAGGAAAACGTTCCTGTGGTGCCTACACCAACTGGAGAGGAAATTAATGATGATGATCGAGGTACTTCTGATCAAGTTGCTACTGAACTTCGTAGGTCCACAAGGACACGTTCCACACCAGAGTGGTATGGCAACCCTGTCCTGGAAATAATGTTGTTAGACAACGGTGAACCTTCGAACTATGAAGAAGCGATGGAGGGCCCAGATTCCAACAAATGGCTAGAAGCCATGAAATCCGAGATAGAATCCATGTATGAAAACAAAGTATGGACTTTGACTGACTTGCCCGATGATCGGCGAGCGATAGAAAACAAATGGATCTTTAAGAAGAAGACGGACGCGGATGGTAATGTCACCATCTATAAAGCTCGACTTGTCGCTAAGGGTTATCGGCAAGTTCAAGGGATTGACTACGATGAGACTTTCTCTCCCGTAGCGAAGCTTAAGTCCGTCCGAATCATGTTAGCAATTGCCGCATACTATGATTATGAGATATGGCAGATGGACATCAAAATGGCATTCCTTAACGTGCATCTTAAGGAAGAACTGTATATGATGCAGCCGGAAGGTTTTGTCGATCCTAAGAATGCTAACAAAGTATGCAAGCTCCAGCGATCCATTTATGGGCTGGTGCAAGCATCTCGGAGTTGGAACATTCGCTTTGATGAGATGATCAAAGCGTTTGGGTTTATGCAGACTTATGGAGAAGCCTGCGTTTACAAGAAAGTGAGTGGGAGCTCTGTAGCATTTCTCATATTATATGTAGATGACATACTTTTGATGGGAAATGATATAGAATTCTTGGACAGCATTAAGGCCTACTTGAATAAGTGTTTTTCAATGAAGGACCTTGGAGAAGTTGCTTACATATTAGGCATCAAGATCTATAGGGATAGATTGAGACGCCTCATAGGTCTTTCACAAAGCACATACCTTGATAAGATTTTGAAGAAGTTCAAAATGGATCAGTCCAAGAAAGGGTTCTTGCCTGTACTGCAAGGTGTGAGATTGAGCTCGGCTCAATACCCGACCACGGCAAAAGATAAATAAGAGATGAGCGTCATCCCCTATGCCTCAGCCATAGGATCTATTATGTATGCCATGCTGTGTACCAGACCTGATGTAAACCTTGCCGTAAGTTTGGTAGGAAGGTACCAAAGTAATCCCGACAAGGAACACTGGACAGCGGTCAAGAATATCCTAAAGTACCTGAAAAGGACAAAGGACATGTTTCTCGTTTATGGAGGTGACGAAGAGCTCGTCGTAAAGGGTTACGTCGACGCTAGCTTCGACACAGATCTGGATGACTCTAAGTCACAAACCGGATACGTGTATATGTTGAATGGTGGAGCAGTAAGCTGGTGCAGCTGCAAGCAGAGCGTCATGGCGGGATCTACATGTGAAGCGGAGTACATGGCAGCCTCGGAGGCAGCGCATGAAGCAATATGGGTGAAGGAGTTCATCACCGACCTAGGAGTCATACCCAATGCGTCGGGGCCGATCAAACTCTTCTGTGACAACACTGGAGCTATTGCCCTTGCCAAGGAGCCCAGGTTTCACAAGAAGACCAGGCACATCAAGCGACGCTTCAACTCCATCCGTGAAAATGTTCAAGATGGAGACATAGATATTTGCAAAGTACATACGGATCTGAATGTCGCAGATCCGTTGACTAAACCTCTCGCGCGAGCAAAACATGATCAACACCAGAACTCTATGGGTGTTCGATTCATCACAATGTAACTAGATTATTGACTCTAGTGCAAGTGGGAGACTGTTGGAAATGTGCCCTAGAGGCAATAATAAAAGGATTATTATTATATTTCCTTGTTCATGATAATTGTCTTTTATTCATGCTAATTGTATTATTCAGAAATCGTAATACACGTGTGAATACATAGACCACAATACGTCCCTAGTGAGCCTCTAGTTGACTAGCTCGTTGGTCAACAGATAGTCATGGTTTCCTGACTATGGACATTAGATGTCGTTGACAACGGGATCACATCATTAGGAGAATGATGTGATGGACAAGACCCAATCCTAAGCATAGCACAAGATCGTGTAGTTCGTTTTGCTAGAGCTTTTCCAATGTCAAGTATCTCTTCCTTAGACCATGAGATCGTGTAACTCCCGGATACCGTAGGAGTGCTTTGGGTGTACCAAACGTCACAACGTAACTGGGTGACTATAAAGGTGCACTACAGGTATCTCCAAAAGTGTCTGTTGGGTTGACACGGATCGAGACTGGGATTTGTCACTCCATATGACGGAAAGGTATCACTGGGCCCACTCGGTAGTGCATCATCATAATGAGCTCAAAGTGACCAAGTGTCTGGTCACGGGATCATGCATTACGGTACGAGTAAAGTGACTTGCCGGTAACGAGACTGAACAAGGTATTGGGATACCGACGATCGAGTCTCGGGCAAGTAACATACCGTCTGACAAAGGGAATTGCATATGGGGTTGATTGAATCCTCGACATCGTGGTTCATCTGATGACATCATCGAGGAGCATGTGGGAGCCAACATGGGTATCCAGATCCCGCTGTTGGTTATTGACCGGAGAGCCGTCTCGGTCATGTCTGCGTGTCTCCCGAACCCGTAGGGTCTACACACTTAAGGTTCGGTGACGCTAGGGTTATTAGGAAGACATGTATGTGATTACCGAATGTTGTTCGGAGTCCCGGATGAGATCCCGGACGTCACGAGGAGTTCCGGAATGGTCCGGAGGTAAATATTTATATATGGGAAGTTGTCATGCGGACACCGGAAAGTTTCGGGGGCATATCGGTATTGTACCGGGGCCACCGGAAGGGTTCCGGGGGTCCATCGGGAGGGGCCACCCCTCTCGGAGGGCCTCATGGGCCGCATGGGGCAGGGAACCAGCCCTTGGAGGGCTGGGCGCCCCCCCCCC
>NW_025240632.1:0-3542 GCF_018294505.1 Triticum aestivum
CGTATTTCGAGATTAGGTTTTGTCACTTCGATTGTCGGAGAGGTATCTCTGGGCCCTCTCGGTAATGCACATCACTATAAGCCTTGCAAGCAATGTGATTAATGAGTTAGTTGCGGGATGATGCATTATGTAACGAGTAAAGAGACTTGCCGGTAACGAGATTGAACTAGGCATTGGATACCGACGATCGAATCTCGGGCAAGTAACATACCGATGACAAAGGTAACGAAGTATGTTATTATGCGGTTTGACCCATAAAGATCTTCGTAGAATATGTAGGAGCCAATATGGGCATCCAGGTTCCGCTATTGGTTATTGACCAAGAATAGTTCTAGGTCATGTCTACATAGTTCTTGAACCCGTAGGGTCCGCACGCTTAAGGTTTCGATGACAGTTATATTATGAGTTTATGAGTTTTGATGTACCAAAGGAGTTCAGAGTCCCGGATGAGATCGCGGACATGACGAGGAGTCTCGAAATGGTCGAGACGTAAAGATCGATATATTGGATGACTATATTCGGAGTTCGGAAAGGTTCCGAGTGATTCGGGTATTTATCGGAGTACCAGAGAGTTACGGGAATTCGCCGGGGAGAAGTTTTGGGCCTTATTGGGCCATACGGGAAAGAGAGAGGGGCTACCTAGGGCAGGCCGCGCGCCCCCCAAAGCCTAGTCAGAATTGGACTAGGGGGAGGGGCCGCACCCCCTCCTTCCTTCCCTTCTCTCTTCCCTTTCCTCCTCTCCTACTCCTACTACATGGAAGGGCTCCTAATTCTACTAGGAAAGGGGGAATCCTACTCCCGGTGGGAGTAGGACTCCCCTAGGGCGCGCCATAGAGAGGGCCGGCCCTCCCCCTCCTCCACTCCTTTATATACGGGGGCAGGGGGCACCCCATAGACACACAAGTTGATCTACGGATCGTTCCTTAGCCGTGTGCGGTGCCCCCCCCCCTCCACCATATTCCACCTCGGTCATATCGTCGCGGAGTTTAGGCGAAGCCCTGCGCCGGTAGAGCATCATCATCGTCACCACGCCGTTGTGCTGACGGAACCCATCCCCGACGCTTTGCTGGATCGGAGCCCGGGAATCATCATCGAGCTGAACGTGTGCTGAACTCAGAGGTGCCGTACGTTCGGTACTTGGATCGGTCGGATCGTGAAGACGTACGACTACATCAACCGCGTTGTCATAACGCTTCCGCTTACGGTCTACGAGGGTACGTGGACAACACTCTCCCCTCTCGTTGCTATGCCATCACCATGATCTTGCGTGTGCGTAGGAATTTTTTTGAAATTACTACGTTCCCCAACAGTGGCATCCGAGCCTAGGTTTTATGCGTAGATGTCATATGCACCAGTAGAACACAAGTGAGTTGTGGGCAATACAAGTCATACTGCTTACCAGCATGTCATACTTTGGTTCAGCGGTATTGTTGGATGAAGCGGCCCGGACCGACATTACGTGTACGCTTACGCGAGACTGGTTTTACCGTCGTGCTTTGCACACAGGTGACTAGCGGGTGTCTGTTTCTCCAACTTTAGTTGAACCGAGTGTGGCTACGCCCGGTCCTTGCGAAGGTTAAAACAGCACCAACTTGACAAACTATCATTATGGTTTTTGATGCGTAGGTAAGAACGGTTCTTGCTAAGCCCGTAGCAGCCACGTAAAACTTGCAACAACAAAGTAGAGGACGTCTAACTTGTTTTTGCAGGGCATGTTGTGATGTGATATGGTCAAGACGTGATGAGATATAAGTTGTTGTATGAGATGATCATGTTTTGTCGGCAACTGGCAGAAGCCCTATGGTTGTCTCTTTGTTACATAAGATGCAAGTGCCAAATAATTGCTTTACTTTATCACTATGCGATACCAATAGTTGTAAGAGCAATAGTTCGCGAGACGACCATGTGACGACACATTGATATAGATCAAGATGATGAAGATCATGGTGTCGTGCCGGTAACGATAGAGATCATGATAGTACTTTGGAGATGGAGATCAAAGGCGCAAGATGATCATGGCCATATCATGTCACATATTTTGATTGCATATGATGTTTATCTGTTATACATCTTATTCTGTTTTGTTTGACGGTAGCATTATAAGATGATCTCTCACTAATTATCAAGAAGTGTTCTCCCTGAGTATGCACCGTTGCAAAAGTTCTTCGTGCTGAGACACCATGTGATGATCGGGTGTGATAGGCTCTACGTTCAAATACAACGGGTGCAAAACAGTTGCACACGCGGAATATTCAGGTTAAACTTGACGAGCCTAGCATATACAGATATGGCCTCGGAACACGGAGACCGAAAGGTCAAGCGTGAATCATATAGTAGATATGATCAACATATTGATGTTCACCGTTGAAAGTACTCCATCTCAAGTGATGATCGGACATGGTGTAGTTGATATGGATCACGTAATCACTTAGAGGATTAGAGGGATGTCTTTCTAATTGGGAGTTCTTTAGTAATATGATTAGTTGAGCTTTAATTTATCATGAACTTAGTCCTGGTAGTATTTTGCAAATTATGTTATAGATCAATAGCTCACGTTGTTGTTTTCATATGTTTATTTTGATATGTTCCTAGAGAAAATTGTGTTGAAAGATGTTAGTAGCAATGATGCGGATTGGATCCGTGATCTGAGGTTTATCCTCATTGCTGCATAGAAGAATTATGTCCTTAATGCACCGCTAGGTGACGGACCTATTGCAGGAGCAGATGTAGACGTTATGAACGTTTGGCTAGCTCAATATGATGACTACTTAATAGTTTAGTGCACCATGCTTAACGGCTTAGAATCGGGACTTCAAAGACGTTTTGAACGTCATGGACCATATGAGATGTTCCAGGAGTTGAAGTTAATATTTCAAGCAAATACCCGAGTTGAGAGATATGAAGTCTCCAACAAGTTCTATAGCTAAAAGATGGAGGAGAATCGCTCAACTAGTGAGCATGTGCTTAGATTGTCTGGATACTACAATCGCTTGAATCAAGTGGGAGTTAATCTTACAGATAAGATAGTGATTGACAGAATTCTCTAGTCACCACCACCAAGTTAGTAGAACTTCGTGATGAACTATAATGCAAGGGATGACGAAAACGATTCCGAGCTCTTCGTGATGCTGAAATCGACGAAGGTAGAAATCAAGAAAGAGCATCAAGTGTTGATGATTGACAAGACCACTAGTTTCAAGAAAAGGGCAAAGGGAAGGAAAGGGAACTTCAAGCAGAATGGCAAGCAAGTTGTCACTCCCCTGAAGAAGACCAAAGCTGGACCAAAGCCTGAAACTGAGTGCTTACACTGCAAAGGAAATAGTCACTCGAAGCGGAAATTCCTCGAATATTTGGTGGATAAGAAGGATGGCAAAGTGAACAAGGGTATATTTGATATACAGGTTATTGATGTGTGCCTTACTAGTGTTTATAGTAGCCCCTGAGTATTTCATACTTGTTCGGTTGCTAAGATTAGTAACTCGAAACAGGAGTTACAGAATAAACAGAGACTAGTTGAAGGGGAAGTGACGATGAGTGTTGGA
>NW_025240633.1:0-3542 GCF_018294505.1 Triticum aestivum
TTTTATTTGTGGTATTCGAGTTGCTTCAATGACAACTGTTGATTCCATACCATTCCTAAACGGTGTTCTCATATTTCTATGTGGATGATAATCCTTTTTGATTATCGAGATTGTCATGCCAATTCTTTCCAACCGACGTGCTCTTTTTTCAAGTGGATCCGTTCATTTCAACATTCGCGAGGTCAATTCTCAGTTATTTGCAACGGTGTTCGTTTCATCCGACCCAAGTTGCCTTTGTTTTCCCACCCTACCACCCTTTTTCTTCAAGGACTCAGATTTCTTAATCAAGTATCCTTTTTATTGATGCAAAATCTCTTCATTCTTTTCTTTCAATGTTCTTATCCGGTGATTTTCCATGAAGATGCTCATGAAACTTCAAGTTTATCATTCTTCATTCTTTTTCTTCTCCGGTGGACTAAATTCAAGCCTTCAATGTTGGTCACATTCCTTTCCCTGTTTCAAATGTTTTCTCATGCCGGTGTATCTCTTAATCATCCACCTCTTGCTATTCATGTTATTTGGAGTGCTGAAGATATCTCAGAAGATTCACATTTCCATTCCCAATCTGTTCAAGTTCTTTTGAGGTTGTTATCTCATTCAAGCCATTTTATTCAACCGGTGCTATCTCCTCTTCAAGTAATCTTTTCAACGGTGTTTCTTTTGAGTGGGCCCTAACCCACAGATCTTTTCCCAGGATCTTACCTGACTCTTATAATTCTTTCCGGAGTTATTCTCAAATTCATTGCAAAGTTTGACGTAAGAATGAATTGTCATCAATCAAATGTCTTTCTCCAAGATTTTTCAAATTCTTTTCATTGTTGGTTCAATCTTTCTAATTTTCATTCCGGAGTGCCTCAACAATTCATGGTGGTGTTTCGCATCATCGTCATTCTCAACATTTGAAGACCGAAGGAGGATTTCTCCTAAATCTTGGTCCGTTCTCTTGAAGATTCATGGTTCTAGCTTGATGCCATCCTCTCATAATTGTTTCCAATCGCGCAATTCTTTTCATACCCATCCGGAGCATTTCAGAGTTGTTTTCATTTCTTGATCATCCAAAGGCCATCATTTCAGAAGATTTCTTCGTTCTAAGTTTTCAGCTTCGTTCTCCAATTATTCTAAATTGATGTCTCTTCGTTCATCCCCATATTCTTCCGGTGCATTGTTCAAGTATTCTCTAATCAGCTCGTGATCTCTTCGTTCTCGTGTATCAAATTCCCTCGAGTATTTTCGCGCGTTCTTTAATTCTTACGGTGTTTCGTCCTCTTTTCTTCAATTGTTTTAAATTCTCGCGGTGGTTCGTTCAAGATTTTCTCTCCCTTCGTTATCATCTCAATTTATTCGTTGTTTCAATCCTACCGGTGGTTCGATGAAGACCTTCCCAAGTTTGCGCAATATCTATCTTAATCCTTTCTACGAGAATAAGTAGTATGCAAAAATCCATTGCTTGTCATCAATCTAAATTGGTGAAGGCTAAGCATAATGTAATTCTTATTATTGTTTCATCCAAGTGATTAATTCCTTATTCCGGGGATTCATCAAAATTCTTGATCTCATTTGTTCATTTTTTCTTTCCAGAGCTTCATGTTATTTCAATTATATCATTTCAAAGCTTCATCTAATCATTGCAAGGCTTCTCCCGGGGTTCTTTTCAACTTTCCATTTCGTTTGATCATTCTTTTTACCGGAGTTCTTCATGGAGGCTCTACATGGTGATTCGTCAAGGATTCCTTTCATTCTTCAATTGTTCTTCAAGATTTCTCTCGGAGTCAAGATCCGCCAAGCTATACTCTAAAATAAACATGGTGCTCAACACGTGTTTGTTTTGAGAAGTTCAAGCATTCTTCATCTTGCATTCCGAAGGGCAATTCTTTCTCTCTTATCTTTTGAGGTGGTGTTATGTCATTTTTGATAATTTTCTTCATGTTTCATGATTCACAAGTTGTCATGAATGAGATATTTAAACCCATCATATTTTCTTTGTCCATGAGTTGTTTCAACCCATAATAATCTCTTTGTTGGAGTTATCTTGTGTCTTATTTCATCTAAAGCCTTCCCTAAGGAATGTTGCTATTATGGTGCTTATCAATGATCCAAGTTTGCTCCTATCCTCTCGGCGAGAGAAGATTTCATCTCTTCGTTGATCTCAAGCAAGCAATTGTTTTCGTTAGTGGCAAAATTTTCACCTCATGTTTTGAGATGTCTCCATAAGCCCACGAGGATCATATCCTTTTGTTGTTGGTTTTTTTCCAACAACTCCGTTATAACCTTCTTGGAAGGATGCTTTCCAAGCTCATTTGTGGCGGAAGTTGTCATTTTCTTCTCCATTCTTTATCCAAATGATCTATCGTCTATTTTTTTTTCTTCCGGAGGCATGGTGATGTTGCTCTCTTCGCTCATCATCTCGAATTGTGAGGATCGTGTTCTTTTCTGACTTATCGGTTTAGCCGGAGTGTCGTGTTTTCATTCGAGTTCTCTCTTCTTATCAAGTTTTGTCTCCTCCCTCAACCGGAGTGCTGTCTGAAATCTTTCTTACCCCTTGTGCCATTCTTTCATTAGTTACGGAGGCAGTGTGTTGTTAATTTCATCGAGTATCCACTCATCTTGTCAAGATCATGTTCAATTCCTTCCATTTACAGTCGGAGTGCTGCCCAAATTATATCATTCTTATTCTTTCCCTATCTTGTTTTAACCGGAGTGGTTCAAATATCTATCGTGTCACTTAACCTCAAGGTTCTTGTAATGTTCCTTGTTCCTCTTGCTGAACGGAGTGTTTTAAATTTTGTTCACCTCCGTCGTGTCATTTCTTCAAGCTTTGCGACCTCTCAAGGTTCTTTGGTTTCACTCATTTGTCAAAGAAGCAATTAGTTTTACCTTTTCTCTTCCCCTTCCGTTTATCTCCGGTGCCATCCTAGATCTCGGGACGAGATCCTCTTGTAGTGGTGGAGTGTTGTAACGCCCCGAGACCGACGCTTCAGAAGACTTCCTTATTTTCGTGATCACCGCGTGTTTCTTTCGGTGCTTGCTCTTCTATTTTTTGCATTGCATCATGTCATCATGCCATCATGTCATTAAATCTTTGCATAAAAACCCAACTAAATAAATTGCATGGATCTTCGATCCATTTAAATCGAGGGAATTCACATGGTGATTTCTCTTTATAACATATCCTCCTAATATTTATGGAGCTATTATAAATATTCCATAAGTTTGGAATTAACCGGAACACACTTGCAAAATAATTCCCATGCCTATTTCCACTTCAAGTTTCACCTCCAAGCTTTGCCAACAATTCTTTTCCCTCTTATCGAGGCCCTTCCTAAATGTTCAACATTTTGGACACTTTGTAATCCTACTCCTTGTTCAAAACATTTGAATTAAATTCAAATGCATTTGAATTTAAACCGTGCAATCTTACCCACTCCGTTTTTCTCGGAACGAGCATATTTTTGTGAGTCCGGGAAAATTACCCGCATGTGCAAATCCTTTCCCTAACCCTATCTTTCTTTTTCTTCTCTCTAGTTCTTTTCTGCTAAAAGAAA
>NW_025240634.1:0-3542 GCF_018294505.1 Triticum aestivum
GCATAACAACATACTTTGTTCCCTTTGTCATCGGTATGTTACTTGCCCGAGATTTGATCGTCGGTATCCAATACCTAGTTCAATCTCGTTACCGGCAAGTCTCTTTACTCGTTACGTAATGCATCATTCCATAACTAACTCATTAGCTACATTGCTTGCAAGGCTTATAGTGATGTGCATTACCGAGAGGGCCCAAAGATACCTCTCCGACAATCGATGTGACAAAACCTAATCTCGAAATACGCCAACCCAACATGTACCTTTGGAGACACCTGTAGTACTCCTTTATAATCACCCAGTTACGTTGTGACGTTTGGTAGCACCCAAATTGTTCCTCCGGTAAACGGGAGTTGCATAATCTCATAGTTACAGGAACATGTATAAGTCATGAAGAAAGCAATAGCAACATACTAAACGATCAAGTGCTAGGCCAACGGAATGGGTAATGTCAATCACATCATTCTCCTAATGATGTGATCCCGTTAATCAAATGACAACACATGTCTATGGTTAGGAAACATAACCATCTTTGATTAATGAGCTAGTCAAGTAGAGGCATACTAGTGACTATATATTTGTCTATGTATTCACACATGTATCATGTTTCCGGTTAATACAATTCTCGCATGAATAATAAACATTTATCATGAAATAAGGAAATAAATAATAACTTTATTATTGCCTCTAGGGCATATTTCCTTCAAGGAGGAGTCTGCTTCTGAGGAGGCGGAGGTGGAGTTTGAGGAGGAGTCCGACTCTGGTGTTGCGAGTCTGGCTCCAGCTACAGCCTACATCGCCAAGTCCATCTTCAACACAGAAGACAATGGCTCCGTTGTTGGAAATATGCCCTAGAGGCAATAATAAATTAGTTATTATTACTATATTTCCTTGTTCATGATAATGGTTTATTATCCATGCTATAATTGTATTGATAGGAAACTCAGATACATGTGTGGATACATAGACAACACCATGTCCCTAGTAAGCCTCTAGTAGACTAGCTCGTTGATCAATAGATGGTTACGGTTTCCTGACCATGGACATTGGATGTTGTTGATAATGGGATCACATCATTAGGAGAATGATGTGATGGACAAGACCCAATCCTAAGCCTAGCACAAAGATCTTGTAGTTCGTATGCTAAAGCTTTTCTAATGTCAAGTATCATTTCCATAGACCATGAGATTGTGCAACTCCCGGATACCGTAGGAATTCTTTGGGTGTACCAAACGTCATAACATAACTGGGTGGCTATAAAGGTGCACTACGGGTATCTCTGAAAGTGTCTGTTGGGTTGGCACGAATCGAGACTGGGATTTGTCACTCCGTGTGACGGAGAGGTATCTCTGGGCCCACTCGGTAGGACATCATCATAATGTGCACAATGTGACCAAGGGGTTGATCATGGGATGATGTGTTACGGAACGAGTAAAGAGACTTGCCGGTAACGAGATTGAACAAGGTATCGGGATACCGACAATCGAATCTTGGGCAAGTACTATACTGGTAGACAAAGGGAATTGAATACGGGATTGATTGAATCCTTGACATCGTGGTTCATCCGATGAGATCATCGTGGAACATATGGGAGCCAACATGGGTATCCAAATCCCGCTGTTGGTTATTGGCTGGAGAGTTGTCTCGGTCATGTCTACGTGTCTCCCGAACCCGTAGGGTCTACACACTTAAGGTTCGATGACGCGGGTTATAGGGAATAGATGTACGCGGTTACCGAATGTTGTTCGGAGTCCCGGATGAGATCTCGGACGTCACAAGGAGTTCTGTAATGGTCCGGAGGTGAAGATTGATATATTGGACGAAGGGTTTTGGAGTCCGGAAGTGTTCCAGAGGTACCGGGTGATGACCAGCATGACCGAAAGGTGTTTCGGGAGCCCCGGCAAGTGTTGGGGGGGCTTCATGGGCCAAGGGAAGGGGGCAAACCAGCCCACTAAGGGGCTGTGCGCCCCCCTCACCTATTTCCACGTGACCAGGGGGTTTGGGGCGCCCCATCCAGGGTTCCCACCTCCTGGCTTGGGGGCCAAGTCACCCAAAGGGGAGATCTCATCTGCCCTGGCCGCCGGCCCCCCTAGGGGAAACCCTAGGGCGCCTTCCCCTCCCCTTGCCCCTATATATAGTGGAGGTTTTGGGGCTGCCCAACACACGAGTCTCTCTCTCCCAAGGCGCAGCCCTACCTCTCTCCTCCTCGTCTCTCGTAGTGCTTGGCAAAGCCCTGCTAGAGTACCGCGCTCCTCCACCACCACCACGTCGTCGTGCTGCTACTGGACGGAGTCTTCCCCAACCTCTCCCTCTCTCCTTGCTGGATCAAGGCATGGGAGACGTCACCGGGCTGCATGTGTGTTGAACGCGGAGGCGCCATTGTTCGGCGCTTAGATCGGAATCAACCGCGATCTGAATCTCTACGAGTACGACTCCTTCATCCGCATTCTTGTAACGCTTCCGCTTAGCGATCTACAAGGGTACGTAGATGCACTCCCCTTTCCCTCGTTGCTAGATTACTCCATAGATTGATCTTGGTGTTGCGTAGAAAATTTTGAATTTCTGCTACGTTCCCCAATAGTGGCATCATGAGCTAGGTTTATGGGTAGTTTCTATGCACGAGTAGAACACAAGTTGTTGTGGGCGTTGATTTTGTTCAATATGCTTACCGTTACTAGTCCAATCTTGTTTCGACGGTATTGTGGGATGAAGCGGCCCGGACCGACCTTACACGTACTCTTACGTGAGACAGGTTCCACCGACTGACATGCACTAGTTGCATAAGGTGGCTAGCGGGTGTCTGTCTCTCCTACTTTAGTCGGATCGGATTCGATGAAAAGGGTCCTTATGAAGGGTAAATAGCAATTGACAAATCACGTTGTGGTTTTTGCGTACGTAAGAAAAGTTCTTGCTAGAAACCCTTAGCAGCCACGTAAAACATGCAAACAACAATTAGAGGACGTCTAACTTGTTTTTGCAGGGTATGCTATGTGTTGTGATATGGCCAAAAGTATGTGAGCAATGATATGTGTGATGTATGATATTGATCATGTTCTTGTAATAGGAATCACGACTTGCATGTCGATGAGTATGACAACCGGCAGGAGCCATAGGAGTTGTCTTAATTTATTGTATGACCTGTGTGTCATTGAGCAACGCCATGTAATTACTTTACTTTATTGCTAAACCGTTAGCCATAATAGTAGAAGTAATAGTTGACGAGACAACTTCATGGAGACACGATGATGGAGATCATGATGATGGAGATCATGGTGTCATGCCGGTGACGATGATGATCATGGAGCCCCGAAGATGGAGATCAAAGGAGCAATATGATATTGGCCATACCATGTCACTATTTGATTGCATGTGATGTTTATCATGTTTATGCATCTTATTTGCTTAGAACGACGGTAGTAAATAAGATGATCCCTCGCAATAATTTCAAGGAAGTGTTCTCCCTAACTGTGCACCGTTGTGAAGGTTCGTTGTTTCGAAGCACCACGTGATGATCGAGTGTGATAGATCCTAACGTTCGAATACAA
>NW_025240635.1:0-3542 GCF_018294505.1 Triticum aestivum
AAAAAATTTGAAAGCAATAAGAGGCAACATATATCATTTCATCCCAAAGGTTGCACGCTCCCTACTGAAACCATCACGCTTGTTGTGAGAAGCTTATACCCAAACCTGCCCCAGATGGGACAAAAATTTCACCATGGCATGTTGATGCCGCTCCAGGATAGCATGCCAAGTTTCATGAATTTCAGACGAGTTTTGGATTTACTAGAATTTAAAAATGATGCATCTCAATGTTTTGCCGGCAATCAACGGTGCCCTGGTGTTAGAGGTTTCTAATATTTAGGTTTTTAACAATTTGGTCTTGCACATGTAGGTCCTGCTGTCAGAGGTTTTGACCCGCTGTTCGACCCTTTCTGCATATGGGAAATGAATTGTCCATGGATATCAGTCAAGTCAAGAAACTCAGAAAGAAATTAGCGACAAAAAACAACAAGATCTTTGTCTGCATAATGAAGAAGACATCAGTTCACTACAGGATGGTACTAACTATTATACCTTGCCTTTTTTATTCCTTTGCCCCATTTCCAATATAGAGAAGATATTTATGCACATCCATGTTTTCAAGCCTTTTAAAAGCAGTTCACTAATGATTACCTCTCAAACCACTTGTATGGTCAGGAGGCGAGGAAGGTATTCATACAACACCCACGGTTCAATATTGAAGTGTTCTTGAAGAGGACGGAGGATGGACGGTCAATCATCCACAGGCACTGGCCTAAAGTTACAAAGACCTTCAACATCAATGAAGGCTCAATATTCGCCTTCTGCTTCAACAGTTTTCTAGATGAGATACATCTGTCTATGTACCGCCTATGATGCTAATTTTGAAAGGTTATAGATGTTGCATGTGAAACTTGGTCCTGGTGTAATTGTGTAATGGGGTAGCTGAGTGCTGAAGCTATATGATGTTGTACTCTGATGTATTTCAATTATGAAAATGAAATATATTGTGTGCTTAATATGAAATGTCAATTAGATTAATAAATGGATTATGAATAATCGGATAATTAGCCTGCTAATGGTGAATTAGCCTGCTAATTGGGTTTTGCTATTGCAAACGGTTGTTGAAAAAATACTATGGGCGATGACCTCAGGCAACGCACACAGTTTCTAGGAATAAACCATGTTGGATCAATGAACAATCACACAAGACTTTCTCTTGAAAACTGTTTGCGTTAGGCCACCTTGCACAAACATTTACCACATAAAAACTATGTGTGATAGACAACCTTTGCTACATAGTTTCTTCTACAGACCGTGTGTGATACATTCAATAACGCAAACAATTTAACGGGAAAATTTGTGTGCGATCTACCTATGAACGGAAACATTTTCCTTGGAGCGATTGTGTGGGATGTACATATGAAAGGAAACGTTTGGCGGCGACTGACTGTGTGCGATGTACTTGCGACCGGAAACAATTTTGCCGTATAATTGTATTTTTTTAGCTCTACTGTATGTATTTCCGTATTTGAGCTCTCATCGATCGCACATGACCTCATTTTGCCGAGCGTGTGTGCCAGGAGGGCATATCCCCGATGGCTTCTGGGTCGTGTGGGAAGGACCCCCCCTATCGCCCACACTCACTTGGCGATGGTTCCAAATGTCGTCACGGAAAGGGGTTAAAAACCGTTTGTTTAGCAGCTCGTTGTACTAGTGTTCACTAAAAGAACTATTCTCCTCCATCTTGCAGCTATAGAACTTGTTGGAGACTTCATATCTCTCAACTCAGGCATTTGCTTGAAATATTAACTTCAACTCCTGGAACATCTCATATGCTCCATGGCGTCCAAAACGTATTTGAAGTCCCGATTCTAAGCCATAAAGCATGGCACACTGAGCTTTTGAGTAGTCATCAGATCAAGCTTGGCACACGTTAAGAACATCAACATCTACTCCTGCAGCAGGCCTTTCACCTAGTAGTGCATCAAGGACATAATTCTTCTATGCAGCAACAAGGAGAATCCTCAAGTTACGGACCCAGTCCGTGTAGTTGCTACCATCATCTTTCAACTTCGCTTTCTCTAGGAACACATTAAAATTCAGGGGAACGGTAGCACGTGCCATTGATCTACAACAGAGATATGCTAATAATATCATACCTAAGTTGAATTAATCTAATTACTTAAGAACTCCCACTTAGATAGACATCCCTCAAGTCATCTAAATGACACGTGATCCAAATCAACTAAACCATGTCCGATCATCACGTGAGATGGAGTAGTCATCAATGGTGAACATCTCTATGTTGGTCATATCTACTAGATGATTCATGTTTGACCTTTCGGTCTCTACTATTCCGAGGCCATGTATGTATATGTTAGGCTCGTCAAGTTTAACCCGAGTATTCCGCATGTGCAAAACTGTCTTGCACCCGTTGTATGTGAACATAGAGTCTATCACACCCAATCATCACGTGGTTTCTCAACATGACGAACTGTCACAACGGTGCATACTCAGGGAGAACACTTATACCTTAAAATTTAGTTAAGGGATCATCTTATAATGCTACTGTCGTACTAAGCAAAATAAGATGCATGAAAGATAAACATCACATGCAATCAAAATATGTGACATGATATGGCCATCATCATCTTGTGCTTTTGATCTCCATCTCCAAAGCATCGTCATGATCTCCATCGTCACTGGCTCGACACCTTGATCTCCATCGTAACGTCCTGGTCGTCTCGCCAACTATTGCTTCTACAACTATCGCTAACGCATAGTGATAAAGTAAAGCAATTACATGGCGTGTGCATTTCATACAATAAATAGACAACCATAAGGTTCCCGTCGGTTGTCAGATATCTTACAAAACATGATCATCTCATACAACTAACATTTATCACATCATGTCTTGACCATATCACATCACAACATGCCCTGCAAAAACAAGTTAGATGTCCTCTACTTTGTTGTTGCAAGTTTTACGTGGCTGCTACAGGATTCTAGCAAGAACCGTTCTTACCTACGCATCCAAACCACAATGGTGTTTCATCAAGTTTGTTGTTTTAAACTTCTTCAAGGACCGGCCGCAGTCAAATTTGATTCAACTAAAGTAGGAGAAACAGACACCCGCCAGCCACCTTTATGCAAAACAAGTTGCATGTCTGTCGGTGGAACCGGTCTCATGTGCGTGGACATGTAAGGTTAGTCCGGGCCGCTTCATCCCACAATACCGCTGAATCAAAGTAAGACGTTGGTGGTAAGAAGTATGACTATCACCGCCCACAACTCTTTGTGTTCTACTCATGCATATCATCTACGCATAGACCTGGCTCGGATGCCACAGTTGGGAAACATTGCACGGAAAAACAAAAAAATTGCTACGCACATGCAATGATCTATCCATGGAGATGCATAGCAATGAGGAGGAGAGTGTGTCTATGTACCCTCGTAGACCAAAAGCGGGAGCGTTTGACAACGCAGTTGATGTAGTCAAACGTCTTCTAGCTCCGACCGATCAAGCACTGAACGTACAGCACCTCCGAGTTCTGCACACATTCAGCTCGGTGATGTCCCTCGTCTTCTTGATCCAGCAAGAC
>NW_025240636.1:0-3542 GCF_018294505.1 Triticum aestivum
TTTCATTTTCTCTCTATCTTCTGCTGTGGTCGGGCATTGAGTCTGACTCAACTTCACACCTTGTAATACAGGCAAGAACCCTTTCTTTGCCTAATCCATTTTGAACTTTTTCAAAACTTTATCAAGGTATGTGCTTTGTGAAAGTCCAATTAAGCGTCTTGATCTATCTCTATAGATCTTGATGCCCAATATGTAAGCAGCTTCACCGAGGTCTTTCATTGAAAAACTTTTATTTAAGTTTCCCTTTATGCTATCCAGAAATTCTATATCATTTCCAATTAACAATATGTCATCTACATATAATATCAGAAATACTATAGAGCTCCCACTCACTTTCTTGTAAATACAGGCTTCTCCAAAAGTCTATATAAAACCATATGCTTTGATCACACTATCAAAGCGTTTATTCCAACTCCGAGATGCTTGCACCAGTCCATAAATGGAACGCTGGAGCTTGCACACTTTGTTAGCACCTTTTGGATTGACAAAACCTTCCGGTTGCATCATATACAACTCTTCTTCCAGAAATCCATTCAGGAATGCAGTTTTGACGTCCATTTGCCAAATTTCATAATCATAAAATGCGGCAATTGCTAACATGAATGAGACAGACTTAAGCATCGCTACGGGTGAGAAAGTCTCATTGTAGTCAACTCCTCGAACTTGTCGAAAACCTTTTGCAACAAGTCGAGCTTTGTAGACAGTTACATTACCATCAGCGTCAGTTTTCTTCTTGAAGATCCATTTATTTTCAATGGCTTGCCCATCATCGGGCAAGTCAACCAAAGTCCATACTTCGTTCTCATACATGGATCCCATCTCAGATATCATGGCCTCAAGCCATTTTACGGAATTTGGGCTCATCATCGCTTCCTCGTAGTTCGTAGGTTCGCCATGGTCAAGTAACATGAATTAGAATAGGATTACCGTACCATTCTGGTGCGGATCTTACTCTGGTAGTCCTACGAGGTTCAGTAGTAACTTGATCTGAAGCTTCATGATCAATATCATTAGCTTCCTCACTGATTGGTGTAGTTGTCACAGGAACCGGTTCTTGTGATGAACTACTTTCCAACAAGGGAGCAAGTACAGTTACCTCATCATGTTCTACTTTCCTCCAACTCACTTCTTTCGAGAGAAACTCCTTCTCTAGAAAGGATCCAAATTTAGCAACGAAAATCTTGCCTTCAGATCTGTGATAGAAGGTGTACCCAATAGTCTCTTTTGGGTATCCTATGAAGACACATTTCTCCGATTTGGGTTCGAGCTTATCTGGTTGAAGTTTCTTCACATAAGCATCGCAGCCCCAAACTTTAAGAAACAACAACTTTGGTTTCTTTCCAAACCACAGTTCATAAGGCGTCGTCTCAACGGATTTTGATGGTGCCCTATTTAACGTGAATGCGGCCATCTCTAAAGTATAACCCCAAAACGATAGCGGTAAATCAGTAAGAGACATCATAGATCGCACCATATCTAGTAAAGTACGATTACGATGTTCAGACACACCATTTTGTTGTGGTGTTCCGGGTGGCGTGAGTTGCGAAACTATTCCGCGTTGTTTCAAATGTAGACCAAACTCGTAACTCAAATATTCTCCTCCACGATCAGATCGTAGAAAATTTATTTTCTTGTTATGATGATTTTCCACTTCACTCTGAAATTCTTTGAACTTTTCAAATGTTTCAGACTTGTGTTTCATCAAGTAGATATACCCATATCTGCTCAAATCATCTGTGAAGGTGAGAAAATAACGATACCCGCTGCGAGCTTCAATATTCATTGGACCACATACATCAGTATGTATGATTTCCAATAAATCAGTTGCTCGCTCCATAGTTCCGGAGAACGGCGTTTTAGTCATCTTGCCCATGAGGCACGGTTCGCAAGTACCAAGTGATTCATAATCAAGTGATTCCAGAAGTCCATCGTTATGGAGGTTCTTCATGCGCTTTATACCGATATGACCTAAACGGCAGTGCCACAAATAAGTTACACTATCATTGTCAACTATGCATCTTTTGGCTTCAACATTATGAATATGTGTATCACTACTATCGAGATTCAATAAAAATAGACCACTCTTCAAGGGTGCATGACCATAAAAGATATTACTCATATAAATAGAACAATCATTATTCTCTGATTTAAATGAATAACCGTCCCGCATCAAACAAGATTCAGATATAATGTTCATGCTCAACGCTGGCACCAAATAACAATTATTTAGGTCTAAAACTAATCCCGATGGTAGATGTAGAGGTAGCGTGCCGACCGCGATCACATCGACTTTGGAACCATTTCCCACGCGCATCGTCACCTCGTCCTTAGTCCATCTTCGCTTAATCCGTAGTCCCTGTTTCGAGTTGCAAATATTAGCAACAGAACAATACCCAGGTGCTACTGCGAGCATTAGTAAGGTACACATCAATAACATGTATATCACATATACCTTTGTTCACTATGCCATCCTTATTATCCGCCAAATACTTGGGGCAGTTCCGCTTCCAGTGTCCAGTCTGCTTGCAGTAGAAGCACTCAGTCTCAGGCTTAGGTCCAGACTTGGGTTTCTTCTCTTGACCAGCAACTTGTTTGATTTTCTTCTTGAAGTTCCCCTTCTTCTTCCCTTTGCCCTTTTTCTTGAAACTGGTGGTCTTATTGACCATCAACACTTGATGTTCCTTCTTGATTTCTACCTCCGCAGCCTTTAGCATTGCGAAGAGCTCGGGAATAATCTTGTCCATCCCTTGCATATTATAGTTCATCACGAAGCTCTTGTAGCTTGGTGGCAGTGATTGAAGAATTCCGTCAATGACACTATCATCAGGAAGATTAACTCCCAGTTGAATCAAGTGATTATTATACCCAAACATTTTGAGTATGTGTTCACTGACAGAACTATTCTCCTTCATCTTACAGCTATAGAACTTATTGGAGACTTCATATCTCTCAATCCGGGCATTTGCTTGAAATATTAACTTCAACTCCTGGAACATCTCATATGCTCCATGACGTTCAAAACATCGTTGAAGACCCGGTTCCAAGCCGTAAAGCATGGCACACTGAATTATCGAGTAGTCATCAGCTTTGCTCTGCCAGACATTCTTAACGTCGTCAGTTGCATCTGCAGCAGGCCTGGCACCCAGCGGTGCTTCCAGGACGTAATTCTTCTGTGAAGCAATGAGGATAATCCTCAAGTTACGGACCCAGTCCGTGTAGTTGCTACCATCATCTTTCAACTTAGCTTTCTCAAGGAACGCATTAAAATTCAATGGAACAACAGCATGAGCCATCTATCTACAACAAACATAGACAAGCAAAATACTATCAGGTACTAAGTTCATGATAAATTTAAGTTCAATTAATCATATTACTTAAGAACTCCCACTTAGACAGACATCTCTCTAGTCATCTAAGTGATCACGTGATCCAAATCAACTAAACCATGTCCGATCATCACGTGAGATGGAGTAGTTTCAATGGTGAACATCACTATGTTGATCATATCTACTATATGATTCACGTTCGACCTTTCGGTCTCC
>NW_025240637.1:0-3542 GCF_018294505.1 Triticum aestivum
GTGGACCTGGCTCAACAGCCTCAAGCCGCGCAGCATCAACAACTGGCTAGATTTCACAGAAGCCTTCATCCGCAACTAGCCCAGACAGCTCTCCTTGTGCGTACAAGGCCCCGCCGAGTCCACTCGCGATTACCTCACGCGTTGGGCCGAGCTCCGCAACTCCTGTGAAGGGGTGCACGAGGTGCAAGCCATAGAATCACAGCCGGATGCCGAGAAGGCACCCTCCTCAAGCACAAGCTCCTCTGCGACGAGCCGGCTACCCTCGACGAGCTTCTGGACATGGTGGACAAATACGCCACCGCCGACTCCTTGATGAAGACCGAGCTTCGGGTGGACACGTCCGAAAGGTACTCAACCCGGCGCCCAAGACGCCGGCTGGGGATTCCGGCCGACTCCCCCACTCGAACGATCACAAGCGCAAGGGCCCCGCGCCGCCTCCCGCTAGTCGGCAGGTGGCCACAGTCGAAGACACGCCGCCTGAAGAGTGACCGGCGCCCAAGAAGCCCAAGGGCGGCAGGCCGGCTTGGCAGCCCGCTTTCTCCTATGAGCAAACTCTCGACGCCCCTTGCAAGTTCCACAGCGACACGAAGCCGTCCAACCACACGACCCGGAAGTGCCATTGGCTCACCCGAATCTCTAAGGGCGAGGGTCTCTTGCCACCTCCGCCTGCCGGCCCGCCGCCTCCGGCCCCGCCACCTCCGGCCGCTTGGCCCGCAGTCGGAGCCATGCATGACGAGTTCCCTGACGAGCAAGCCACCTACATCGTCTTTACAAGCTAGCCCGAAGACCGGCGCAGCAAACGCCAAGAGCGCCAGGAAGTTGGCATGGTCGCAGCCAACCCCGCTGGACACATGCATTGGTCAGAAAAGCCCATCAGCTGGAGCCGGGCCGACCATCCAGAAGTGATGCCATCTCCCGGCTCTTATGCTTTGGTCCTGGAAGCCACCCTTGCAACGGACAGACGCGCCGCCCGCTTCTCCCGTGTGTTGATAGACGGCGGGGGCAGCATCAACATCCTGTACCGTGACACCCTGGAAAAGCTAAACGTCAAGACGAAGCAGCTCACGCCTACTCGGACAGTGTTCCATGGCATCGTACCCGGCCTGTCCTGCGCCCCCATTGGAAAAATCAAGATTGATGTACTTTTTGGGGACAAGGAGCATTTCCGCCGAGAAGCGATCTGGTTTGAAGTGGTGGACCTGGAGAGCCCTTACCATGCATTGCTTGGCCGACCTGCCTTGGCCAAATTCATGGCAGTTCCCCACTATGCCTACCTCAAGATGAAGATACCAAGCACCAAAGGCGTCATCACCGTAGCCGGTGATTACAAGAAGTCCTCCGAGTGCGCGGCGGCCAGCAGCCGGCTGGCCGAGTCCCTTGTGATTGCCGAAGAGAAGAAGATGCTGGACCGAGTCATGGCCATAGCCGGCAAGCAGTCGGCCGTGTCCCCCGACCCCAAGGAGCACGATGCTCAAGGATCTTTCCAGCCGGCCAAGGAGACGAAGAAGATACCTCTTGACCCCGAGCACCCAGAGAGGTTTGCCGTCATCGGGGTAAACCTGAACAGCAAATAGGAAGGCGAGCTCGCCGATTTCCTCCGTGAGAATCGGGACATCTTTGCATGGTCCCCCAAGGACATGCCGGGTGTTCCGAGGAAATTCGCCGAGCACAAACTACACGTTCGAGAAGACACAAAGCCAGTCAGACAACCCCTTCGCCGACTGTCAGAGGAGAAGCGCAGGATTGTAGGGGAGGAGATAGCCCGGCTCTTGGCGGCCTACTTCATCATGGAAGTTTTCTTTCCAGAGTGGCTCGCCAACCCGGTCCTTGTGCTAAAGAAGAACAACAAGTGGCTCATGTGTATAGACTACACGAGCCTCAACAAGGCCTGCCCCAAAGATCCTTTTGCCCTGCCAAGGATTGACCAAGTGATAGACTCCACAGCCGGATGCGAGCTGTTGAGTTTTTTGGATGCTTACTCCGGATATCATCAGATAAAGCTAGACCCGGACGACCGCCTGAAGACCGCCTTCATCACGCCATTTGGAGCCTTCTGCTACCTGACCATGACATTCGGCTTGTGAAATGCCGGTGCCACCTTTCAGCGTTGCATGCAGAAGTGCCTCCTCAAGCAGCTTGGCAGGAATGCTCACGTTTACATGGACGACATCATGGTGAAGACGGAGAAGCATGGCACCTTGCTGGGAGACCTCAAGGAAACGTTTGAGAACCTACGCCGGTTCCAAATCAAGCTTAACCCCGAGAAATGCGTGTTCGGGGTGCCAGCCGGCCAGCTCCTAGGCTTCCTGGTCTCCGAACGGGGCATCGAATGCAACCTGGTGAAGATCAAGACCAACGAGAGAATGGCGATCCCTACCAAGCTTCGAGACATTCAGAAGTTCACCGGGTGCTTGGCCTCCTTGAACCGCTTCATCAGCCGGCTCGGAGAGAAAGCTCTCCCCCTCTACCGCCTCATGAAGAAGAGCACTCACTTCGAGTGGAACGACTAGGCCGACCAAGCTTTTCACGAGCTAAAGAAGATGCTGGCCACGCCGCCTGTCCTCGCGGCGCCGACTGAGAAAGAGCCCATGCTCCTCTACATCGCCGCAACCAGCCGGGTGGTCAGCACCGTCGTCGTAGTCCAGCACCCAGAAGAAGGCCGAGCCCAGCCGGTCCAGAGGCCGGTCTACTATTTGAGCGAGGTGCTGTCCGCCTCAAAGCAGAACTACCCGCACTACCAGAAGATGTGTTACGGCGTGTACTTCACCGCCAAGAAGCTGAAGCCCTACTTTCAAGAGCATCCCGTCACGGTCGTATGCACCGCCCCGCTAGCCGAGATCATAGGCAGCCGGGACGTGTCCGTCCGGGTGGCGAAATGGGCCATCGAGCTGGCCCCCTACACGATCTTCTACCAGCCGCGCACTGCCATCAAGTCCCAAGCACTGGCCGACTTCCTCGTCGACTGGGCCGAGACCCAGTACCTGTCGCCGGCTCCCGACTCCACCCATTGGTGCATGCACTTCGACGGGTCCAAGATGCGCACCGGCTTGGGAGCTGGCGTCGTCCTTACCTCTTCGAAAGGCGACAAGCTCAGATACACGCTACAGATCCACTTTGCCGCCTCCAACAATGTGGCCGAGTATGAGGCGCTCATACACGGGCTCTGGCTTGCCAAAGAACTTGGCATTCGTCGGATCCTATGTTATGGCGACTCGGACCTAGTGGTCCAGCAATCATCTGGCGACTGGGACGCCAAGGACACGAATATGGCGAGCTACCACTTCCTGGTCCAACAACTCAGCGGATACTTTGAAGGATGCGAGTTCCTCCCGTACCACGAGCCGACAACGAGCCAGCCGATGCCCTGGCTCGAATAGGCTCCACTCGGCAAGCAATTCCAACCGGCGTCGCTCTACAACGCCTCCTCAAGCCGTCCATCAAGCCGTCTCCAGAGTCCGATTCCATCTTCGTGCCGCCTGACCCCGATGCGGCCGGGTCCGGCTCAAAGAACCAAGTAGGCGACCCCAAGACCTCCGTAGCCT